>NC_051156.1:183341995-183366874 GCF_013339745.2 Dermacentor silvarum
CGAGCGCAACTTAAGAGTTCGGTGTTGAAACCGTGCCTTCTCCGTTTCACGAATCTTTCACGGTCGTTCTCGCAATTATACCAAACACACGAGCGCGCAACCACTCAACACCACGTCGTTACTACGAAATGCTTAACCATCATTCAGATAACTCCCTGAGAAGATTTCTTAGGGAGTTTCTTTATGGAGCGCATCGTGTTACACGTTACGGAAGGACAGATTTCCTGGGTGAGTCGCCTACCTAGGCATTAAAATTGGTAACGCCGTCGTCGGGATTCTGTCGTACAACTACTTGATTTACCTATACACGTCGGTTCATCTGCTAACTGATTGGTGCTAGCTAATGGTGCCGAATATGGTTCGCACCACATTCATTCCCACGGCAAGTAGGATACGGCTAGTATTTCTCGTACTACAACAAAAGGACAGATTTTTACCGCGTGGTCTTGCAAACCGTAAGCCCCGCTGCAGCATCACGACATCCTAGTTTACTGGTTACAAAAGTTGTCGTTTGTTTGTGTTATGCATACGCAAAAGAACCTTTATTTTAAATAATCGATAAGTTCATTTAAAAAAAAGTTTTGAGACTTCGACGCATGTTGCGTGTTGGTACTCCACCACACGCCGTCCTTCACTGCCGTCCGAAAATGTCTGTGGAATTCCCTTTAAAGTGACTGACAACCAATTCTACCAGTGGAGCTGTTCTTAGTCGAGCGTGCGCTGTGAATGACGGCGCCGCCACGCAGGAGCAGAGCCGGAGAGGTCACGTGACTGTCTGACGGGAGGAGAGGAGCCGACCAATCGGATCGTGCGCCGGGGAGGAGGAGGAGGAGGAGAGGCTCCGGGGTATAAAAAATCACCGCTCCTTCCACTCCGTGAAGATGGTACCAACAGCGAAACTGGGCATTCGCGACCGCTTGGAATTTTATTATAGCCGGCGCTGATGCAGCCTGCCTTTCTATGTGTCTACAACAACAACAACAGCAACAACACACAACAAGCAAAACAACACAACAACACAACAACAACAACAACAACAACAACAACAACAACAACAACACAACAACACAACAACGACGACGACGACGACGACGACGACGACGACGACAACGACAACGACAGCAACGACAACAACAACAACGACAACAACAACAACAACAACAACAACAACAACAACAACAACAACAACAACAACAACAACAACAACAACAACAACAGATGAGCAGCAGGAGCAGGTCGAAAGCGAATAGGCCTGATGGGGGCACGCGCACGCACAACAGCGTTAAATTACAGAAGCGTGCTCATAAAACTTAAAATATTCAGACCGGATCAAATATTGCGTAAGGACAAACGCAGGGCCATCTTTATAATGATTATCTCAATTAGGGGTTATTCATTTGTTCGTTCATTACTTTAATTCTGTTTACAAATGTATTATTTTTGCTTTCTAGCTGTAGAACATGCAAGACACAAATCAGACCGACGAGGTGCTTTCTGGCCCAATCTCTCCACAACAACCACAACAGAGCAAATGGAGTTAGATTGGCGATTCCTTTAGGCAGGAAAAGATGATGACGATGATGGTGAGGATGACGATAAATATGATGACGATACGTACGACAGGCGCCGCGAGATTTTCGCCCAAATCACCCTAGAAAGCTGTCGCTGTAAGATACCCTTCTGCGTCTGCACTTTTACAGCAAAGCTGTATATGACTAGGTTCTGACCAAAAGTGCGTGCGTCGGCAGGGTGTGTAGAAAAAAGTCGCGTCGACAAAATTGAAACAGCTGTAGCTTGCTGCGCCCCGGCGGTGCTCCGCGGCTCCGGAGTGGATGGCGAAATAATAAAACGTCAGTGTGTACCCACCAGTGTCTGTGCCTCGTTTTCTTGTGACGTCGACGTCGTTCTAGCGACGTGATCAGCAGTTGTACTTTGGTCCTGCTATGGCCAGGAGAGAGAGAGAGAAACAACTTTATTTAAATAAAGATCGTGCTTGGTTACTGTGGGTGGAGCCCCTCTTCCAGGGCCCCACTGGCTATTGCGGCGCGCCGGGCCTGGTCAAGGGTCGCCAATTGGCTTCCCAAGTACAGTTCGGAGAGTCGCGGCTCCCACGACCAATTGTTGAGTGTATCGTTAAGTAGCGGCGACACGGCGTCTGCCGGACGCTGCGTGCATTGGTAAGTGATGTGTTCTAGTGTCGGGACGGAGTCGCACCATGGACATCTGTCACTGTGTTTGTTGGGAAATATTTTGTGCAGTCTATGTAAGTGTGGGTAGGTGTTTGTCTGTATTCGGCGCCAGTCCCTCGCCTGTCGCCTGTTGAGCTTGGGGTGAGGTGGAGCTTTGGATCGTCTTCCTAGTCGTTGTGCCTCAAGTATGTCTCTCGGTGTGCTGCCGGGTGTCGGAAAGGTGTCCGTTCGAGCGGTATGTATCGCGGCTCGGCCTGTTATACCTCGAGCCAGACGATCCGCCCGATCGTTGCCTTCCACTCCGGCGTGCGCGGGACACCAGGTTATCCCGTGGTCCATTTGGAGGCTTGGTCCTAGTATGCGAAGGACCCCGGCCGGTAGAACTCCCCGAAGGAAGAGGCGGCAGGCGTCTTGCGAGTCTGTGAGTATATAAGCCGACTGGCTCTTGGCGTCAGCGTCTCGGATGGCTAGGGCTATGGCCGCGGATTCCGCCGTGGCGCTTGAAGTCGGGCGTACGGACGCTGCTACGATCGGTCTCCCCCGGTTTGTCGCGACAGCTACATAAGTAGGAGTCGCTGTCTCACCTCTGGGGTATAAGCCCGCGTCAGTAAAGTATGTGTCTGCGTCCTCCTGCCTTTTGCGCAGGATGGCTGCTCGGGCTTGTCGCCGTTTCACGTGGAAGTGAGGGTTCATGTGGCCAGGACGCGCGTAGTCCGTACTGAAGAAGAAGAAGAACGTGCGTGGAAAGAGCGCCGGCGTGAATGGGCGCGAAGGCGACGGGAAGCCGTTACAGCCGAACGCGTGACGTCCGAAGGATCCGTAACGTCGGATAGCCGCGCTGTGACCGATGAGCAACAACAGCGTGTTCTTGAGGATCGCCTTCGCGAGCAGAAGCGGGAGTGGGCGCGATAGCGTCGGTAACCAATTGCAGTGCATCACAGTGACCACAAAGCAATGGTTATCACAATGACAAAGTAAAGAGAAAAAAAAACGATAACAACAACGAAGTTATGTGTAGGTGCATGTATGTTCAATCAATATAGCAATTAAGCATATATATCCGCCGCGGTGGCTCAGTCAGCTAAGGCGTTGCGCTGCTGAGCACGAGGTCGCGGGATCAAATCCAGGCCGCGGCGGCCGCATTTCGATGGAGGCGAAGTGCAAAAACACCTGTGCGCTTGCTTTGTAGTGCACGTTAAAGAGCCCCAGGTGGTCAAAATTAATCGGGAGCCCTCCACTACGGCGTGCCTCATAATCAGAACTGGTTTTGGCACGTAAAACCCCAGAAAGAAGAAGAATTAACCATATATAACTTAATATAGTTATCGACAAAGTGCAGCTTCCAGGTCTTCCATCTTCACATAGTATAAGGGCTCTGAACTATTTCTTATTCTTTTTTTTTCAAAGGAACAAAAGCAAGAACGCGATAATTTTGCAACAAAGCTAACTTACGCGAATTGTTAATAATAACAATATTAATGCCGCTTCCTTATTAGCGCCACCCTCAGTCACTTTCTTGGAAACGACAGTATACCTTAACACGGATGTAGGCAGTACGTGCTTGCTCGCCTATGTGCGGTTTGTTCCAGAGCGGGAAGCAAAGTCCCGGAGGAATATCGAACGGTGGTTCAACGTAGAGCGCAGCGTTGCGGGCGGCAGTGACAGGGCGAAGGGATGCCGGATAGAGTGACACAGAGGGGCACGCCGTAGCTCCGTCGCTGTAACGCTTTGACAGATCCGCCAACGCGTGTAATAGCCAGACGTTCGTCGCAGAGGTGTTATGGACCAGCTTCGTTTATTTTATTGACGGGCAAGAACGAGTGTTTGTACTTGTTGCTTGGACTTAATGCTAAAGAGAGAGAGAGAGAAAGAGAGAGAGAGGTTTATTTGAAGAAAGGCAGAGAGGTCGGCTTGAGCGTTAGTTTGCTCTGGCCTGCTACTCTACACTGGGGAAGGGGGGAGGGATAAAAAGAGCGATGAATGATGATGATAAGATTAGGAGGTGCGTATGTACATGTCCATCCCGTTGAGGTCATACTAGAGCCGTGCATGGAGTCCAGTGGCTTGAAGGAAGGCTATAGTCGCTTCGATGACCACAGCTGCGCTGTTGGCATCAGGCCAAGGACCTAAGACAATCTCGTCAGACATTGGCCACAAGGAGCAGTGCTGTCACCGACACTTTTCAATGTGGCCATGATGAAACTCCCAGCCCAATTCGAAAAAAATACCGGGGATCAGACATGCCTTGTATGCAGACGACATCACGATATGGACGGTCGGAGGGTCCATAGGAGAACAACAAGAGGGATTACAGGAGGCAGTAGACGTCGTAGCAAGCTATGCTGAGGCATGCAGACTGCAATGCGTGCCGGAGAAGTCGGAGCTCCTCATAATCGAGAAGCGCTCACGAGGACGATCAACAGCCCCGGCACCAACCATCCACCTGCGAATAGGTCCTAGAGAGATTACCAAGGTAGACAGACTTCGGATCCTCGGCTTACACTTACAAAAGGACGGGGGCGGAGGATACACCATACAGAAGCTACAACACACCACCACGCAGATCTTGCGCATGATTCAACGAATTACTAGCAGGAAGAGGGGACTCAAGGAACAGGAACGTATCCGATTAGTGCAGGCTCTGATTGTGAGCCGCATTGCGTGCTCGGCACCATATTTAAATTTAAGGAACGCGGAAGTGGAGGTACTTGACCGGCTGATACGCAAGGCGTATAAGCAAGCGCTCGGACTCCCACCCGGAACGGCTACTTTTCGCCTCGAGGAGACGGGGGTGTACAACAATGCACGGGAAATCATAGAGGCCCACCTGGTAAGCCAGAAGGAAAGACTACTACGCACAATAGCGGGACGCTGCGTCTTGGAACGTCTTGGATATTTCGTACGGAAGACCAGCGCACTGACCAAAATCCCAACACGAATACAAGAGACTATGCACGTCTCACCGATTCCCAAGAACATGCACCCAAACTTCCACATCGGACGGAGACAAGCCCGAGCGCAGGCGCTCGCGAGAAAGTATGGAAACCACCCCAATGTCTTGTACGCGTAGACGCGGCCAGCACCGCAAGAAGCACTGCATTCGTCACCAGCGTAGTCGACAATCACGGGACCGAAATAAATGCATCGTCGGTTTCCAGAGTGAGCTCTGCGGAGGCAGAGGAACTAGCGATAGCAATAGCCATCACGACGAGACCGCCGTGGGATTGCGTCATAGTTCTCACGAACCCTCAGACGGCACGCAGAAATTACTCCATGGCCAAAATTTCCAGGGCTGCACATCGCATTCTGAATGGAGCGCACCAGCTGCCACCATACATACAAATCGTGTGGACTCCGGGGCATGAGTCCTTATGCGGCAATCAACAGGCACACGCCTACGCCCGAGCGCATGCACACCGGGAGCCGCGAGATGACCGCGCCGAGCAGTTCCAACCAGAGCCCATACCATTAACCTACACTCACATCCTACAACACTATCGCCTTTCACGAAGAACACTACCCCCACCTCATAATGCTCTGACGCGAGAGGAAGCCGTAATATGGCGAAAACTCCAAACAAACACATATCCACATTTGAGTATTTACCACGCCATACACCCTGCGCTGTATTCCTATAAATGTCCACGCTGTGATCAATGTGCAACACTTTGTCACATAGTATGGGCTTGCGCAAACACACCACAGCTAACACCCATAACACACCCCACCACATGGCAATGGGAGGCAGCGCTGTCCAGCTCCGACTCGACGGACCAGCTCAACCTGGTCAACCGAGCGAGAAGGGCAGCTAAGGCCACTGGACTCCTGGACTGAGGGGACCACCCACTGCAGAGCGGAGGAGCTACCTACGCTCGCGTGCTCTTTTTATTAAGGTTTATTCTCTCTCTCTCTCAGACATTGGTCTTTGTCATTCGCTGAATAGTAGAAATGAGGCTCTGCCGTTCTCGCGCGCACGCTGGGCATGAGCAAAGTATGTGCTCAAGTGTTTCTGGCACTGGGCCGTGATCGCAGTTGGGACCAGTGTCACTGCAGCCGATGATATGTGTATAACGCCTCGTGAGTGCAACACCAAGACGAATCCGGTGTAACATACTTGTTATGCTCCTCTTCAGTTTACGAGGCATGCGAAACTTCATTTCTGGGTCCCATTTGTGCAGTCGCTTGTGTCGTCGATCAGGATTGGTCCAGTACTCAAGTGTACAGTTCCGCATAACGCACCGAAGCAGGGCATTCGTGTCTGTTCGTGAGAACGCGATGCTTACTTCTGGCACATTACTTACGGCTATTTTAGCTTCGGCGTCTGCTTGTTCATTTCCTATCACGCCACAGTGTGCAGGTATCCACTGAAAGGTGACGTGGTGGCCGCTTTTCGTCGCAATGTCGAGAAGCTCTGCGATTTCTAGAGCTAAAATATAATAAGGGCCTTGTCTCATAACGCACTCAATGGCTTGAAGAGCGGGTTTGGCGTCGCAAAATAAAGTCCATATGCGAGGAGGCTCTCTTGCATGGAATCGTGTAGCCTTGCGGATAGCAACAAGTTCTGCGGTAGTTGAAGTGGACTTGTGGTCTAATTTAAATCGTCGAGCGATGGACACTTGCGGGATGACAAAGGCTGTGGCGGAGGCACATGGGGTAACAGAGCCATCGGTATACACGTGAGAAGTACCACTGTTTGCTGTAAAAATGTGCGATAGGGTAAGTTGCTTAAGGCCAATGGATGAAACACAGGACTTCCTCGTAATCCCAGGGATTTGAAGTTTAACAAGCGGTGTAGGCAGGACCCACGGAGGTGCACTATATGAATGCATGGGGAAGAGAATCTAAACGGCAGAATGTTCTCATGACGCAATATAATTCTTAAAAAACTGCAGTTTGGTTGTGTGGCAGGGAGTGCTGATAGGGGATGTTGCGTATGTCGGGTCAACAAGCGTAGGTGCACTCGAAGAGGTTCGCAGAGCATATATACGTTGATGGGACAAGCCCGAGCTTCCGCAATGGTTCCATTCGTAGAGGTGCAGCGTGGTAGGCGCAAGCACGTGCGCAATCCTTGAACTTGTATGCTCTCTAACGTCCGCACACAGCTGGGTCTCATGTTCGAGAGCACCGGCATGCTGTATCTTATATAGCCTTAATGCTAAAGAACTGGCGTTGTATAATATACGCGGATGAACACTAAAGATGCCATTGATGCTCAAGCACGTGAAAGGGTAACATTTTCGATACTGCTCTGCGTGTTTATACTGACAGTAACTCTAGAAAGTCCAGGAATTGGGACTGACTATTATCATTAGTCTAGTGGAGTCTAGTGGAGCCATTAGTCTAGTGGAGCACTAGCCACCCGAGGCCGTAAAAAAAAAAAAAAAAAAAAGAAACGCCTTTGCAAGCAGCATGCGCACGTTGCATCACGAAACAATATATCAGTAGCATAACAGCGCATTTTAATCGCCGCAGTGCATTCAGAACTGATCAAAAAACTCTCGATATACTTTCACGTGGAAGTAAGAAGCTCGTACACCTTTGTTTTTTTTTTTCGTTATCAATTGCAACTTGACACTCCTGTATTAAGTACACTGCCTGCACTATAACGAAGCCGAAGGCCCATCGTTTCCGCATAAACGACGTGGCTTTGTGTTGCTCTGTAAAAAATATCTGTAGGCTGGGCTACAAATATGAATCCACTGCGTGAATTTATTGAATTCGCGTCCGTACCACACAGTTTGGTTTCCAAAAAAAGAAAGATTGAAGTAAAGGTTGCTCCACGAATTTAATCGAACAGCATGTGGCAAACCGATCTCCAATATTCTGAAACGAACACTATAAATGCGGCAAGTGTGCAGTTATATGTGCGTGAAATATTCTCGCATTGCGTCATCATTCGTCGGTTTTTCTCGCTTTGTCTGTCTGTAGCCGCAGGCTGCCTGTATAGAGCCAATTCGGCTTTCTTGTTAAGAATACTTTATGCCCAGCAAATGTTCAATAATTAGATATTGCCGTAATTTTGAGACTGGTTCATGATATCTTATGTACAGACGGGTCCACAGTTAAAGGAAGCTCTACTGTGCAGATCACGTCTGAATTTTCCTCTCTCTCAAGAGCACGATCGCATAGATTAGCAGCAGACAACTTGTGGTCGGTAGCTCTGACTTCTTTCGACACATCGGTGCATTGCTTCCGCATTCACTTGCAGCTGGGGCACCAGCAAAGCGTGAGACGCCCATTTGGGTGTTCTCTTTAACAGTTGACCACAGTGTACGTCCTAAATGCAGTGCTAAATCTCATCTGGTGAAAATATATCGCGCCTCGCTTTGTTCACTTCCGTGCTGGAATATTACGACACTGCTGAGTTCCACAGTTC
This sequence comes from Dermacentor silvarum, assembly GCF_013339745.2. NCBI lineage: Eukaryota > Metazoa > Arthropoda > Arachnida > Ixodida > Ixodidae > Dermacentor > Dermacentor silvarum. Next base: position 183,350,561 of record NC_051156.1, read on the forward strand.
ACTTCTGAATTTCCGCTGCCACCGCATTTCACCCTTTAGGCAAATTCACACTTGGAGTATGTAATCTTCGAAGCATGAGTGGCTGATTGCGCAGAGCTTTCGTCCAATAACGTTGCCGCTGTCACATTGATTTGCGTCGCATCACAGAAACGCCTCATTCTTTGAACTCACCAAACTACTGGTGCATATGGTTTGCCTTCCTCTTTTAACTTGATCATTGTTGGGGTCCCGTGGGCGCAGCTGTTTCTAAAGTTCTAAAGACAGCGGCAGCACGTGCGATTTTTGTTAATGCCCAACAGACCAGAGAGGAAGTGTTCTCGCGTCACTATGTTTCCAATGCATACCGCCGTTTTGGGCTATTCGTATTCCACCGGAAGTGAATAGGAAGTGGGTTGTCATGGTGCTGTACCTATATATGGTAGGAAGGGCATGCAGGAGTTTGACTTCTCCGCAATCACCCTGATGGTGGTAGGGCTATAGCTTCTCCGCTCGATATGCCCGAGGTATACTCAGACAAAAACACGGGTCCAATTAAGGAGGGTCAGTCATACAAACATGGGTATTTTGAAGGACCTTTACCCGATCCCGGTAGGATTGTGGCCGATTATCCGCTGGTATTGTTGTCAGCAGCATTCGTCGTTTTTGTTCAAAAATGACGCATTGCCATGATATGTGTTGTGGCGTTTATTTTGTGTGCTGGGCAGTGATTCCACAAAGAATCTTCCATATCACAAAAGAAGGCCTTAAGATATGTGTAAAGGTCGTGCCACAGTGGAGGCATCGTGTAACGATTCGTTGCGACCCGATGAAAATATCTATAAGAAATGAACTTCAGAGGCGTGCACATTTGGGATGGTTTGATTCATGACTTGAGCGGACACAGCGCAATATAACCGGACGTGTGGAAGGGACATCGCCATTGTCTGCCTATTTCTCACGCCTGGTTATTTTACGCTGTTTCCGCTCCAATCTATAAGAAGTCGCCCTCTTTGATAAAACTGGGTGGCCTCTTCAAGCCACCTGGCGACCCACGGAGCGCACCTGACAGCAAACGAGGAAACAAAATATCGGGAAGTACAATATGTCACTTCTATGGAGGCTGTGGCAATGTATCATAAATAAATGCACCTAAGGACAGTGAGTATATGTGGCTCATTCCTTCCCTCATGCAGTTCTGGTGAGCGCGGGTGAGTTACCTTCATGTATGTAAGATACTGCTGTATTATCAGAGAAAGATTAAAAGAAGATTAGTGTGTGGAGATATTCTTTCGGCATCAGAAGAATATTTGCCCAGCTACTGGGTTTAAGAAAGCTGTAAGAAAATAAACGCACAAACGTATCGTTCCTCATTAAAAAAAAGTTACGTTATATCCAATTGACGACACGTCAGCCTAGTGGTTGGCACATACACAACTACCGCATCGTTGTGAAATCGCGTTGCGAAGGAGGTCGACATACGCCCTCTCAACCGCGGCTCTCTATAGGCACTGCGCCAAAATCTACGCTATGTCTCACCATCTCAGTGCACTTCAACGAAGGCTAGGGCTAAGAGTCAGCCATTCAGAAACGGGATACTGCAGCGCGTTCTCAGACAGGGATAGAGCTTGCTCATCGTTGACCCCAGATCCTTCCGAGAAAAGCTCCCATTCAGTCGGAGGGAGATCGGATGCGGACAATGAGGGAGCTCCTCTTTCGGTTCTCTATTACGGTTGGCTGACGCTACCCGCGTAGCCTTTGCTGCGTCACACAGCGTGGGTAAGACGAAGTATAAGGCTTGGGGATTGCAGAAGACGACAATCGTATCCATCGTCGGACAGATGGTCACGTTTTTGTACCTGTGGTTATAAGCACGGCGCATTCGTTGGGAGAACGGTTACCCGTCCGGACGGCTTGCCGCACTGGCACCGTTTCTATACCGATGTCTTTCCCCTCCTGTTCTTCCTCATTCGGGTGGGGGGATCGTCCTCATCGGCTTGCGGGTCGCGTCGGCAATTCGTCAACGATCGCCGGCGAACGGTCGTGGCGAGCCGCGGTCAGCGTGTAGCCTAACGGGGATCAAATTGCCGGAGTACCGACGCGACCAGAAACGACTTGGGATGGCGGCGGCACGCACAAAGCAAGAAATAGCGAGATAGCCGCCAGTGCTGCGCTGCCTTCGTATGTTTGTTGAAGGCGCGTGCGTGCTTTTACGGAAGAATGGGCGCGCAGCCAGGCGCGCTAACTCATCGGGAAGCCCTTGTGAATGTCCGTTGGGCGGTTTGACAAATACGTGAGAGTCATGCGTGCTTCGTCCTACGTGCTGTGTGTGTGAAGAGATGGCAGTGAGACGGCGGGATGTGATTGAAAACTTAAGCAAAAAAAAAAGAAAAGAAAAACACAAAGTTGGATGCAAGTATTTTGATTATTCTTTACTTTGGTTACGCTACCAGAAAAAAGGTGCCCGCTTAAGTGCCTAGGCGTGACGGGCGAAGAATCTATCACGCATAATTGGGTACTGCGAAAAATATCAATTACTCGGAAAAGGCAACGAAGGAATGCAGATATACGACAGGGCGTCTCTTATTCTCGGGGGCTGCACACGCACTGATCAGACCTTGCACACGAAATGGACCGTGAATAGGGTTAACGGTTATGCCATAGGTGTATAAAGGGGGGGGGGGGGGGGGCAAGAGGGGGGGGGGGCACTTGCTTCTTTACTGTGCCACGCCTGCGGCGGCCCGCCGTGAACTGAACATTCTCGAAAGGGGCGGATTGGGATCTACGTCATTGGCGACAACTGCCGCAGGTGCACGCGTTGTCTGCTAAGGCGCAGTTTAAAGGCTGCTAACAACAACAACAAAAAAAAAACAACTATGCAATTACCAGCCCTACGGCTTTGCCAATATATAGATGAGGGGTATATACTACTCATTTTAACAAATTCAGCCAAAGGGAAATTTCGTTGCGCATGGCCTTTCAAAGCTTACGATTCTTCGCGGTGCGAGAGAGCCGTCTGCGAGACTAAAGCCCCTATATTTATAAATATAGGGGCTTTATGCGAGACGCACCTTGCACGCCTGCATTGCAGAGGAGGCTGTCGCCGGGCACTCAAAACAGTTTTCACCTTCTTCACGTTCCGCCCGTTTGGATTACCTCGTGTTTGTTGGGGCTGTTTACTCTAACCATCTTTGGAAACTGAAAATCAGCCTTGCTTTTTTATAATTTAGCGGTTTGTTATCAGCGGTTCCATTTTAGCGATTCTTTAATAAATACAGCGACTTTATTGCCTGTTTAGCGGCAAAGCTTTCTATTTAGCGACCAGCGAGTTTTTCTTTTTTTAGCGCGTCGAATGAACAATTGGCGACATTTTAGGGATTTCGAAGTTAGGAAAGTTGTTTCAAAAATGGTCTTCTACAAGGCATTTTATTATTATAAAGCTGCATGTAAGCGGCTGAAACTCGATGTACGACGCGTAGGTCGTTGAACACGATGAAGCGACAGTTGCCTTCCCATTGTGACTGGGGCTTCACAGCACAGTGGTCATGAGATGTTTTTCATTCTTCAGAAAACCGATTCGAATGGGTTCAAACGTTGCAGGTTCTGCGGTAGCCATAAATGCGTTCAAATTGTGGATGTTTTGCAAGAGTAGCGGTAAATAATTTGACCAAAGCCAATTGGAATTAATCTTAAGTTCAGATTTAGAACACAGCAGGCGAATATGGCTAAACAATTGTATAGAAAGGCGTAGATATCGAGGTAGGTAGGTGTGTGTGTGTGTGTGTGTGTGTAGGGGGTGGGGGGGTGGGGGGCTGAGCTTGTTTACGCGAGTCTGAAAAAACTGCTTCCGTTTCTCACGGATTTCGCACCCTTCAGTAGTTCCCGACAGCTTGCAGGTAGATCAAGGGCGGTAGCGTAGTATTTGACCTGCATCATCAGCCTATATTTATGTACACTGCAGGACGAAGGCCTCTCCCAGAGAAAAGGCCGCTTGACGTATGGCCATGATCGCTCGCCCCTGTTATTGACGACCGGCCTGAGCATTTCCCGGGCGCCACGAACAGCGTGACACACATCGTCGAGCCGCGGTGCGAAAACGTCGGTCATTGAAATTGCGAGTGTTGCGCAATTCCTGACGCAAGTCGACTACTTGAGATGCGAGCTCTTTTACTGTTTCCCGAAGGGAATCCACTTCAGGAAGTGGAGACCTACGGACACGTGGCGGAGGGAGGATGTCGCGTATCTCGGCCACGGCCTGCAGCGACAATGCTTCAAGCAGGAGTTCATAATTGCGAACTGCCGACGTGACGCGATGACTGCGGAGCTTGTTCCCACCTTGTATGAACCATAAACGTGGGATCGGCAAGCCATAGCTGCGGTAGCTGCTGGCTGTTATACCACCCGTAGAAGATACTTGAACGGTTGCAGAGGTCGTTGATCCATTGAAGGTCGCGTTCCTAGTCCGGGTCGCCAGTAAGTGCGGACCCGCCGCGGTGGCTCAGTCAGCTCGCGGGTTCGAATCCCGGCCGCGGCTGCTGCATTTCGATGGAGGAGAAATGCAAAAACGCCCGTGTGTTTGCGTTGTAGTGCACGTTAACGAACCCCAGGTGGTCAAAAGTAATCCGGAGCCCTGCACGTACTACAGCGCGTCTCATAATCAGAAGTGGTTTTGGCACGTAAAACCCCAGAAAGAAGAACAGTAAGTGTGCAACCACCAAGCACAGTTAAGAACACTGGGGCTTTATTTGTACGTTGCTTCACTTGATCTACTCCATCGTTTCACCTCCTGTTTTTCTCCTCACTCAGCCGCCCCCACTACGGCGACGCGCCAGAAGAAGAAAAGTTGGCCACAGGTGAGTCATACGGCGTGTCGACTTCTTTGGAGCCGAAGTCATCTGCGCTGTGCAATGCCTCTCTTAAATCATTCCCATAAGGACTGATCTGACAATTAGTCGGGGATTTATCAGAACAGCTACAAGTAGCTGTAGGAAGAGGGGAAAGCTTAGCAACGCAAATGAAAGCACTCTGCTACCGCTCCGAGCCTTTAAATTAAGCATTTAAATTTTAATGACTTAGACGTTAAAAAACACAGTTGTCGTCCGAAATTACAAAGTGTAGTGCATATTTGAGGACGGGACATGGCCATGTCAATGGGCCCAAACGTGCACGTTGCGTCAGTAGCGAGGAGTCTGGAGACGTTTCGTCGAAGGTATTAAATAAATGTCTTTTGCCGAGTTCGAGGCACTTTTGATGCAAAAGCGTCAAATGGCCCATTGCGCGAAAAAACCGGCGTTTGTCATTTGGAGCGAAACGGCGCCTAAATTCCCATTGGATGCGACGCCACGTGACGAGCGCGCCTCGACAGAGCAGAGCGGGCGAAAGGAAACACTTGCTGCCGCATTAGCGCGCCAGGTGTTGTGTGAGTTGCGTGAGGCACCGCAGGCTGCTGCTGCTTGCTGGCTCGGGCATCACGTACCGCTATGGCACATTACTCGCAGTACCAAACTCGAAGGACCGTTCAGCAGCGTTCAATTGGACATTAATGCTTTCGCATTCAGAACTCATATGAAGTGATTAGGTGTTCTCGGATTCTATCGTACGTATCTGGCCTCTAACGCTGACTCGTTTAGCGGTACTGGTGGCGCCATCCAGAAGCGGTTCAGCGAAGTACTTTACCGTTGCAAGCATAGAGCTTCATTAAATTTATTTATTTATTTATTTATTTATTTATTTATTTATTTATTTATTTATTTATTTATTTATTTATTTATTTATTTATTAGTATACCCTCAAGACACAGAGGGCGTTGCACAGAGGATGGGTGCAATGTAAATACAAAACAAAACAATAACAGGGAGTCAAAGGGGGAAAAAGAAACTTTAGTTTGCAGCTACACCAGAAAGTGTTCAGTAACGGCAGACTTGAACAAAGCTTGGTCCTCAGTGGCAGTGATGGAGGGGGGAACGTGATTCCACTCTCTACTTGTCTTAGGAAGAAAAGAATGTAAAAAGAGATTAGTGTGGCACAGAGGGATGGCTACTTTATTTGGGTGGTCAACACATGATGAAAAGTAGGTTCAGAGATGAATTCCTGTTGAAGTACTTGATTATGAAAGAAATTTTATAAAGAACAGGAGACGCGTAATCGTTCTTCTCATTACCAGGTCTTGAAAGGGAAGAGTGCATTTCATCAAGGTGACACTGGCAGCACGAGCATAATTATTGAGTATAAATCCAGCTGTTTGGTTCTGGACAGATTCTAAGGTGTCAGTTAAAATTGATTGAGCTGGGTCTTTCGACGGAATGATGTTTGATATAGCTGCAGTTTAGGGTGCGCTGGCGCTTGGCGAAAGTTTCGGCGAAGATAACCAAGAGTACAACTAGCATTGTTAGTAATGTTAGTATTGTAAGAGTACCGTGATAAATCGTTCGATATGTAAACACCAAGATATGTGTAAGTACTAACCTGCTCTAATTTCGATCCATTTAATGTGTAGTTAAAAGGGTTCAGAAGTGTTTGAAAAACGCGACATTGCCATACTTGAAGGAAACAGTGCTCGAAAACAGGGCGATGACCGCAGGTGACAAACAGAGCGCTGACTAACAACCAATTTTCATTGCGTATTGATGTCCCGCCGCCGCGTCGGGAGGCAGTGAAGTCCTTCGTAGCATGTTGTATTCGATGGCTGCCGGTATGGTTCTTCCCATCTATCTTCTCGACCACACCTTCCCATCTTCTCACACCGAAGCATTACCCAAGAGGCCATTCATTCCTAAATAGAATTCACCTATTCACCTATTCATCCATTTATTCATTTATTCGTTCATCTGATGTTACGATGTCTGGTAGTTCTACCCTTTATTTTTGCGCTGTGTTAGCACATTCACATTGCTGCCTTGTAGAGCTTTTCATAAGACGAGAAGGAAAAAAACGCATGGTGAGCCTTTCCTCCTCTCTGGCATGTGCGAGCTGGCGCGGTGCATGAAAGTGTTGCCAACGCGGGCTGCGGAATGATTTGGAAATGAGTTAGCTCGTTCTCCGTGAAACTTACGATGATGTCATTTCATACGAGGTCGTCGAAGAAGCACTGTGTAGCCTTTCGGTGCAGCGATAACTACAGAATTCGGAAATTTATCTCGGCTGCGCAGACATATACGACGTGCATAATGACCCACGATGTGTGTATGTGTTGTGAACTATTCTGGCTGTACTGGCTTTCACTCGATGAAAAGAGCCGGAGTGTGTGAATGGCCAGTGTGAATTGGAAAATATTCTCACTGCCTGATCACTTGGCAAGGAAACTAAAACGTAGCAGTGCTCGTCTACGGCCAACCCAATGCAACCCCGAAACATCTAGGAACCAATCATTATAAAACACTTGCGTCTGCCACCGGCGTTGTTTTCTCTTAATTCAAGTCTAGTAGACTTGAAATCCCTATGCTATGTCTACGTTAGCTTCTTATATGAGGCCGATGGCGTTGTTCAACACAGTGATCACTGAAGTTGATAAAGCAGCATGATACATATAAGCTTTGTGCTTCGACATTGCTTTTGTATCCTTTAAAGCAGTAATATCCAAAGGGTATCGAATAAATAGAATCCAATGACTTTTTGTGAGGACATATAATTTCCGGAAGACGGGTGAGTGCATCGCAGAAGACGGGACAGACAAGACGAAAAAAAAAAAGTAAATTAGATCTCATCCTCTTTTTTCGCAAAAAAATAAATAAAAATATACATGGACTAATACCGCAGAAAGACCTCGCACGGTCATGCCGCAAGCTTGGACCATGCGCTATATCGATTAAACAGATCTATTGCCAAGCATATACCACTGCTTCAGATGCACGCGCAGTCCGCAACTGGTCGCTATCTAGTCGGCAAGTCTGATTCCATCTGTACGGTAGGCTCTTATTACTAGCCAAAGCTATTTCATTCGTGGGCCGTAACTTAGTTCAACAAACGAGGTAGTCGCGTAATACATCAGCAGATGACAATTTGGACGCTCGTCAAAGCAAACCGCACAACGTATTCAGTAGCAAGATCGGCACCCACTCTCTTAGGATCGTCTTATATTTCGTAACTACGCATTGTTAATAAACCACAGTTTAGAACTACAGTGAGAATGCTGCAGCAAGTCACAATAGTGCAACGAATTTTCAGAAATCCACAACTGATCTTCGAGGTTGATTCTATAGCTTAAACAGGCACGCACACGTTGCGCTGGGTGCTCCGCCCACCTCAACTCCAGCAGAAACTCCGGCCCTGCCGACACAAATTACTTCAGTGCGACTCACAGCACTGTTTCGCAAGTAGAATGCGCTACGTCATATCACATAGACCGCGCGAGCGTGAATCAACCTCCTGAAGCTGCCACTGAGCGTATACATGGCATACAACACGGAGTGTTCGCTCGCCCAAGCCAGTATGCCGACTGCCCATAGATGGCGCCACTGCCTAGGCAATATGGCAGTGCCTAATGAAAATCGGTCTGTACATGCCAGTCAGGTTACATTAACGAAAACATGTGGCTGTGATCCGAGTCGTCCTTTGCGAAGACCGGCGAGTCGACCGGCAAGTGATAGGGAAGTGGTCAGAGCGCGTTATGGACTGTTAATGCTGCAGATCGCAGCATTACATTTGATGTTTATGGGTCTATGATACGTTCATGATTTACTCTCTTCTACTTCTCATTTCCCCATTATTTTACTTCCAATCATTCAGGCTGGCACGCCATTCTAAATCGGTGACCCTCACAGTCATTTCCGATCTCTTTCTTTCTGTATTTCGATGAGATTAGGTTAGTAAACATAAAATGCCTTCCTGACTCTATGCAGACGTAGACTTATCCTCTTGAAGGCAAAAATTTAATTATGGGGTTTTACGTGCCAAAACCAGTGCTGATTATGAGGCACACCATATAGTGGGGGACTGCGGAAATTTGGACCACCTGGGGTTCTTTAACGTGCACCTAAATCTAAGTACACGGGTGTTTTCGCATTTCGCCCCCATCGAAATGCGGCCGCCGTGGCCAGTGTATACTCTGTAAGCCCTCACGCTCTCTACTACCATTCAGTTCGTCATTTACTAAGTTTGTTACTCTATGTAATTCGGGAAATAGGAATGAAAATTTTCCATCCCGAATAGTTTCAAGAGCGACAACAAAAGATAGGAATGCCTGAGTAAGCAGAGAAAATTCTTATTCATCATATATGCATTTTTTGGCATACATACGCGCATATTAATTGTCCTTGGCCCTTCTTCTTGAGGGCAGCATTAGTGTATCATTATCGGTCCTTCAAGCTTTGATCTGCACCAGAGCTAGATGAATTTGCTTGCAGTGCTTTTCAGTAGCCCTGAATGCCTTGTGCCAGGAACATAAAATGCGCCTCATAGGTAGTGTAGGCTACTAAAGATGAAAACTCTCATGTTTAGGTCCTTGGGACACAGTTTGTGTTTAAAAAATACTGTATAAGAGAAAACGAAATGCGACCTTATACACAATGTGGGATCAAGGGTCATGGAAGCGCTTAAAATCGGTAGTTGGGCTAATAAACCCTTTGAGGGGGATCGATAGATTGGAAACGCCTAAATAAAAATGCTTTTAATATGCAGATAATGTCTGCTGTACTTGAAATGTTCCAAGTTGGGGCTTAGAAGGTGATTCCAAATCAATATTTTGAGGAATTTCCGTTATTATCCTAATAACAGATTTTGTGTTGTGAAAGTTGTGTTCAAATAACAATAAAAGAGGGGTTAGGGCCTGGTATGCTAGGAATTCTGGTGCCTCAACGAGTGTTCTGAGGAGAGTGTGCAAATAGTGTTATAACTTCACAACGGAACGGTATTATGAGTTCAGTGGCTTTTGTTCGGTATTTCGAATCAAGGCATGAAAAGGCGATAGTTAGAAATGAGATACCAACATTACTTAATTTAAAAAAAATTATCGCTTTACATTTTAAGACTTCAAAAGAAAATAGAACAGTTGAGTTGAGTTTCCTTGTTTTCACCGCGCTTTATGGCGGCCCCTAGGTTTGAGGTGTATATTTCAATTGATGCTAAAATTAGGTGAGCGCAAGAAGTGAATGAAGGAACTCGTAGGCTCAGCATAAGCGGCTGTGTGCTTTTTGTTTGAACATATCGCTTGTCCTGTAACGTTACCGCCCTTGTACAATTTAACTGGAAGCTTACCTGACTGATTTAGGATTTGTGTATCAAATCAGCACATTAATTAACATGGAACGGAGCTCAGTCATTGCAATTACCTAACTTGCTTGAATTTAAATGAATGTTGTCTAGCAGCTCTAGGCTACGATGTTGCCCACTTAATTACCATGAAAGGTGAAACACCGTCGCGCAGGAGTTTTCTCTACTGTTTCTTGGGCGAATGCGAGCTTTCTGGTTCTTTTATTTTTTTACATAGTTTGATCTTAGTGGCTTATGTAACTATGTCATGATGGTGCCGCTCCTTAAGTCCAGTAGGAAATTTCCGGTACACCTGCCTAATACATAATATATTGGAACTTCCGCAATTAACCAACATATTTCGAACTTTGCATACACATTTGCCATAACTTCTCCCTTATTTTAATGAATCATAAACAAGGTGACTTGCCAAGTTCACGGAGAACACGGTAGAAACCAACTGCGAACGTGGCATGACATGTTGAAACTAAGATAAAAGGAGCGTTCATCGATTCTTTGGAATGCCTATCTTTATACCAGGATCGCGAAAGTGTTGCCACAAGTTACACTTGACATTGCCACTATTTTCTCCAAAATTGGAGTTCGTGTCTTGTGCAGTTGCTTTAGGACTTTGGAAAGTATAGCAAATAACAACCGCATGACTCTCTGGAACGCTTGAATAGGTAACTTTCTACAGAGGTTGTAATTAAGCTACAGAGATTAAAAATTTACCGTTCATCACTAATGAACCGCTTTCTACGTTTACGAAAAAGATCCGAGGACATCTAAGCACTTCTTATGAGTTGTGAATGCGAAAGCATTAATGTCCAATTGAACGCCCCTGAGTTGTCTTTCGAGTATTGCTCGGCGCTTTTAACGCCCTTCTTAAAGAAACGGCTATCCTGAGGCATTTTTGGTCAAAAAAGTATAAGGTGGAATATGTTCCTGCGCGCTGTCTTCGACCTAAAGATCGCTTTCGGGTGAACCGCTGCTCTACCAGATACGGTCAGCGCACTCGTAATTGCTTCATACCCTCCTGTCTCAATCAACTACCAGCAAGTGCCTTTCGCGTGAAAACAAAATATAAACTAAAGCAAATTCTTCGTCGCATTAGTCTTTAATATTTTAGCCCTCAGACTTCCCTTGCAGGTTCACTCGAATCATAGATAACTATCTGACATGAACGCCTTAAGAGGACGACATATGGTTCGGCGACTGCATCATACAGGTGCCGAAGTGTAAGAATATACTGTGAAGACAGTAACTTGTTTGTTTTTTTATTTTGGGCGTCCTGTACCCTACTGACGTCATATGTATTTTTCTGTCATGTGCTCTTTTTCATTTTCAGATGTTATTACTGGTTCTCAGGGCGGATTTTTCAATATTGTATAACAACATAATCGCCATTTCGTTGCTTGTATTGCGAGTGCCACCTTACAGTATACATTTCCTTCTAATTTACGTTTGTACTATTTGTCTTTTATTTCCGTCCTCATTGCTGCTGGGGTTCTTCCTTTATTTTTCCTTTACTTGCTTATTCCTGCCAAAATATGTTTTTGCATATTCTGTTGTGTCTGTGATATAGCAGTTTTGTAAACGCTGCCTGTCGGCTCTGCCCTTCAAGCCCAATGCGGCTTTGGCAGGCCTACCATGTATTTGTGCCAATGAAATTCTGCTAATAAAGTATTATTATTATTATTATTATTATTATTATTATTATTATTATTATTATTATTATTATTATTATTATTATTATTATTAATGTACCATAGCGGTACGTGTAGACTGAGCCAGCAGCCTAACCTAACCTAACCTAAGCAGCAGCAGCAGCCTACGGTGCCAACGCCACATGTCACAGACGTCCTACGCGACGAGAGACCGAGGAAGCAGCAGCGGCCAACAAGACCGGTAGCCGCACGCAGCAGCTAAGCCTATAGTAGGGGCGATCGAGATAGAGAGATAAGGATGCAAGCAGGCTTCCGAGAGCGAGAGCTAGGGTGACTGGTGTCGCGGCGTTGCCCTCTACACTCACGCAACACCTGGCGCGCTAATGGGCAGCAAGTGTTCCCTGAGACACACTCGGGACATGGCGTCGGTGTACTACACTGGAGGGCGTCACGAAAAGGCGATTTCCAACCTGCGCCTTGTACCAGGCATCGGCGTTCCTGCTGAAGGACCAGCTGGACGACATCTGCACATCCACACGGACGGCTCCGTCCTTGCAAACTCCGGATCTGCCACAGCCTCCTGCATGATCCCTGCCCTCCAGCACTCGGGAGCGTGCCGGGCTGCCTTTTCGCAGCAATCTCCACCAACGCTAAGGTGGCTGGCCTCCATCTGGGTGCGGACCTGCTGGCGGAGGACCCCCCCCGAATTCTCCGGCTGTCATCCTCTGCGCATCGCGAACGGCGCTCCTGGCTCTTCGTCGACCGGAGACCGTCTGCCTTGGCGTTGCGCTGCTGGCGGAAAAGCTTCGCGCCCTTGTTTCAAGTGGCTTGAAGCTGTCCTTATAGTGGCTCTCCTGTCACGTACGTCGGCGTCCAGGGCAACGAGGAGGCTGACGCCCTGGCAAAGGCAGCACACCATGCTACTGTACCAGTCGCAGCGCTGTAACTGCCTTTGACTATGCAGGCACACGTTGCAGGGGCACCTACGGCGCTCCACCCGATCGGCGCGTCGCCAGCGGTCGCCCTCCCCATCCACTTTCTGATCGCGGCCTCACAAGGCAGGAGCGGTCTCTCCTACTGCGCCTCCAGATCGGCTGCTCCTGGACGGCTTCCCGGAAGTACAGCAAAGGCTGGCTCCATCCCCGGCTGCTCAGAGTGCGGAGAGGAGAAAACAATCGACCACTACTTTGTTCTTTCCCGCCTTTTCCGAAGAAAGGGCTTCTCTCTACGGCCTCACCTCCAACGCCTAGGACTCCTTACGGTCTCAGCATCTGCAGCTGCTCTTTCCCGGTCGGCACCACGGCTCCGCCTTCAGGACCCTTCTCACATTCCTGGAGGACACGGGGCCGCCGTGTAAATTGTGAATGCGCCGCCTGCTATATCCTACACAGTCAAGGGCTGTGTATCACCTCGACCTTCTCTCTCTTTTATTTATCTTTTCTTTCTTCTTTCCCATCCCCCGCCCCTTCCCCAAGCGCTGAGTCGTGCTGCCTAAAGGGGCTGCAGAAAATAGCGCCTCTTCCTCTTCCTCTTCACAACCACAATCTCTCTCTCTCTCTCTGACGTGGCTCGCAGCCAATGGGAATTTACTAGCCGTTTCACTACTGCAGACGACAAACGCGGGCTTTTTTGATCAATGGGACATATGACACTTTCGCATCAAAAGTGTCTCGAACTCGGCAACAAGCTTGCAAAACCTCCGACGAAACGTCCCCGATTCCTTGCTAGTGGCGCAACGTGTACGTTTGGGCACTTGATACGGCAATATACCTACCTCAAACATGCACTTCTTTATAATTTCGGACGAGAACTATGTTTTTTTTACATCTAACTCATTTAGATTTAATACTTAAGTTAAAAGGCGCGGGAGCGGTAGCGGAGTGCTTCACTTCAGTTGATACGCTTTCCCTCTTGGCTATAGTACAAGGTAACTGCACTGATAAATACCCATCTAATTGCCAGACCAATCTCTATGGGTATAATTTAAGAGAGGCATTGCAATGAGAAATTTACTTCGGCTGCAAACACAATCATTGTTTATTGTCACTCTCGTGCGATTGCTTCGCAGTTTCGGAACATTACCAGTGCTCGCGAACAACTTTTTGTGGCAATGTAGGAAAATTCGGGGCCCTTCCACTATGTGAAGATGGAACACCAGCGAAACTGTACTTGTTGGTAACTATATTGAGTTATATATGATTAATTGTTTTATTCATTGAAAAAAAAATTGTCGCAGTTTCACCTGACAGGCGAAGTATCAATTACGATAGCAAATTAGTAGAGAGCTATACGGAGTATGGATAGTAGTTTTATAAGCTGTATAAACTTGGACATGCAGCAGCACCAGCAACGCGCAGAACTGTTGTCGACGCCGTCGGCGTTTTGCCCGCGTTCGCACCGAACGCGCGCGGCGTTGGTAACTGTTGCCGGTGCCTCTGGGGGGCGGCTCGGAGGTTTTCGACAAGATCAGAATGGGACACTCGTCGAGCAGCGTTGGAAATCATACCTCCCTACTCGCCTCGCAACGTTTTTATATAAATACGCATTGGGTGTCGCAGATAAACGTCATTTGTTTGCACGTACAGTTCACCGATTAACTGAGAAATACATCCCTAACCGCACAATCACATCAAGTGTGCAAGCGCCATTGTATTACAGTCATCTAAAGCTTATCCGACCGGGAAATGTGCTTCTATCACTTATGGAATCACCCCTTTCCGATGCGCGCTGGGCAGCTTATAAATCCGCTTCACATATCTATATAGCACTCTAAAACTGCTAAAGGCAACTACTTGTCTAGTACACTCCTGAAATACTAAAAAAAAATCTAAGAAGGTCTGGCAAATAATAAACCCAACAACTAACAATGCTATTTCATTAGAAGATTCATCTGGAAATGCTGTTTCCGAGAACACATGCGCAACCATTCTAAACGATTCATTTACAGTCAATTTTCGAAAACTAGCAATATTGAACTTCATATCGCATACCAGTGCGAATACTTACCAATACATCCTGTGATTGTTGGGTACCTGGAAAAACAAGTTAATAGATAGCTTATACCGTATCTTGCATCACCTGGTTTCGATTGCATTATCAGTATTTCCTTAAAAGCACTAGCCTCTTTAGTTCCATGATACTGACAAAAATTTACCAACAATTCCTGAACTCATGTGAGCTTCCAAAGAATGGAAAATTGGGAAGGTGGTTCCAATCTTTAAATCTGGTCCCAGAACACACCTCTTAATTATCGACTCATATCTCTCACATGCAGTTGTTGTAAATTGTTACAGCATATAGTTTGCACGAACCTGGCCAGATTTCTCATATTTCACTACAGCGCAGCATGGTTTTCGAAAAATCATATTCCTGTGAATCTCAACTAGTATCTTTCACCCATGAGTTGCATTGTGTCCTAGATTGCTCATCCTGGCCATACTGGGACTAGACCTAACCAAGCCTTGACAATGTGAAACATGAGCAATATTGGAAAACCTGGAAAAATTAGGAGTTGGGCGTAAGACGTACGAATACATCAAAGACTTTCTATCTGACAGAAGAGCATTTAACAATAGGAGGAGTGGCGTCGGACGAACTAGAGATGGGAAGCAGAGGTACGCCGCAAGGCTCTGTCCTCTCGCCTTTTCTCTTTAATGTCGCCATGATAGGCCTCCAGAAATACTTATAACATTGAAGATCTAAATCATAGCCTATACGCCGATGATATACGCTATGAATAGCGGGAGGCAGTGATGGTCATATTCCGGACACACTGCAAAAGGCGATTGATGCGGTAGAAGCATACGTTGGGTCGAGAGGTCTGGGATGCTCCTCGCAGAAATCCGAGCTCCTGCTATACCAGCCAACGTCAAGAGGGAAAAAGAAAACCGAAGTCCCCAATATACAGCTCTTCGCAAAACCAAGGACAACCCCTACCTCTGGTTACAAGTATAAAGATCCTCGGTATGCGGATTCAGAACAACGGCTACAATATTGAAACCATCAGACAGTTAGAAAGCAATACATATCAGACAATGCGTCTGATTTCGCGCATAGCAATAAACACCACGGTATGAAAGAAAATAGCTTGATCAGACTAATTCAAACTTTTGTTCTCAGCCGGATCGTCTACGTAGCGCCATTCTTAGACCTTAAAACTGAAGAAAAGAAAAGAATCAACGTCATGATCAGGAACACCTACAAGCAAGCTCTGGGGATCCCGGTCTCCACTTCGAATGAACGTTTTGAAGCGCTGGGGCTCCATAAAACACCATAAAAGAATTGATAGAAGCTCACAGAGCTGCCCAGATGGAGAGGCTCTCCAAAAGTCAAACCGGGGGGAGACATATTTCTGGAATCACAGCGCATCAACTATGGAACCCAGAACTGACATCAAACAGATATACCTGCGGACATTAGGAGACACCTATATACCCCCGTTACCAAACACATGCTCCTTCGCACAACGCAGAAAGAAGAAATAAGA
>NC_051156.1:183366974-183389474 GCF_013339745.2 Dermacentor silvarum
TTCAACCCTGTCCGCAACTCTCCGCTCACTGAAGTTCAATCAGGTGTACCAGAAGGGTCTGTGCTGGGACCACTACTATTTCTAATTGTCTCTATTAATGACCTAACTGTTACAATATTCCCTAAAACACACCTGTTCGCAGATGGTTGTGTTATCTTCTTGGGAAATTAACAACACTGATGATACTTTAACACTCCAAGCTGATCTGGATGATATAGTTGACTGGCGCAGGAAGTGGCTAATGGAATTAAAGGGACACTAAAGCAAAACAATAAATCAACTTGGACTGATAAAGTATTCTTCGAAAACTCTGCTGTAGTTAATTACACTGCAATAGGTGAATTATTGGAAGAGAAAATGAAGCTCAAATACGCTTTTTTTTTTAATTTCGCGCTGTAACCTCAACGTCAGCACTTCAGTGTGGCGACACGACTTCTAAAGTAATTTTTCGTATTTGGGCCACGTTGGCTCAGTAAAAGTTCGCGAAACTTGCCATATTCTGTCTTGGGCTCCTTTAGAACACAATGTAGCTAATCTTTACTGCTTAATGATTAACTAAGACCTAGAAGACGCTGTCAAAATTCCTGACGTCACGGGGAGCTGGTGCGGGAACTTCAAAGTGGCGTCGCCACTCGGCTTCTGTGTTTTTCGTTTCTTTCTGGCTTACCAAGCGGCTTGTCGCAGTAAAAGTGGTGTTTTCGGTATTGTGGAAGGGTAATATACTGATGCAGAAGAAATTATTTTTCTGTTTAGTGTTCCTTTAAATATTAATAAATGTAAGATAATGCGCGCATCCAGATCTAATTCTACTCCTAGCACCCATAATCTTAACAACGTTCTCTTAGATTTTGTCATGTCATATCAATATCTTGGTGTACACAGTACGAATAACTTAAATTGGACTATTCATATAGAGTACGTCATTAACAATGCTAATCGCATACTCGGGTACTTATGGCGCAACTTTTGCAAAGCACCGCCTACTTTAAATCTACAGCTTTACGAGACTGTAATACGCTCGAAACTTGAATATGCATCTGCTATATGGCATCCCAGTAACGTTAACCTCATTACTTCACTTGAACTAGTACAAAATAACTTTACCCATTTCATTCTTTCTAATTATAACCGTACCGCGAGTATAGCCTCAATGGAAACTAATCTAGCACTTATTTCACTAGCTAACCGCCGCAAAGTCGCCCGTCTTTCACTATTTCATAATATTTTCCATCACCACGCTTCACGACGACTTGATAATGCGGCCTAAGCACATTTCAGATCGCGTCGATCATCGCAGTAAGATGGGAATTGTTTCATGTCACACTAAGTCTTCCTTTCAGTCTTTCATCCCTCGTACATCTCAGGAATGGAACCACCTTCACCCAAGTACCGTATAGCCATCACTGATAACAAACTTTTTCGCGAAACATTAGCTAACATTAGGAGAATCATTGTATTACCAGAACTCATCGCACTGGTTCATTTGATTTGCTTTTCTCTACTACTCTGTAACTACTACCCTCTTTAGTGCCATATGATTCTGAGAGTATTTTAAATAAATAAATTAAAAAAAATTAGGAGCAGCTTCACACTATAGTGGTGCGAAGACTGGGCTAACAGCGAAGCTGGCGACCCAACCTAGCTTTATCTCGGTTTGGCCAAGTCTTTGCGAGGTTATGCTTCGAGACTCGGCCACGTTTTGCGCAAGATCACGCCGGAATCATCGGCAGCGCAAGGAGCACCGAACACTTGGTCATTAAAGTACCTGGACGCTCAAACGCTTTCGCTCAGTTTCGCGGGCTCGTAACTCCGGATCTTCTGCGAATCGCCGACGTTTCGCCGCTTCGGCGGCGCGATACTCGGGATCGGACCGAAGTCCTCTCACTCGCTCTCGAGTAGCGGCGCGGCGGCTTTCGCGCCGTGCTTCCTCTTCTTTGGGAGCACGTGTTCGGGAGTGACACTCTTCTTCGGCCGCCTCACCTTCGCGGCGATGTGCTCGGCGCGGAGACGGCTGGGCTTTTCTGTCGCCGCAACGGCGACGCATAGCTATACATCCCGTGGGTCGATGGAGTGACGTCACGGCTTAGCTCCGCCTCTGCGCTGCCGCGGCAGCCACTCCGCATGGCACGGTGTCGTCATGGCTCGGTATAGCTAAGGTGAAGCGATGCGGCGTGCGCGATGACGTCATGGCTCACGCAGCTGTGGCTCTGCGCAGCTCGGGCGAAGCGTTGCTAGGCGACGCATGGTGACGCCATCGCCAGGCGGAGGTTTTGCGGTGTACACTCGACGGACCATCCTCGAGCTTAAACAGCTTCGCTAGTTCACAGAGGTTTGTGCCATTGCGCTTGGACCCGTTCTGCACTACTGCCAGGATCGGCCTACATTTCCGCAAACGTTTTGTAGCCGAACCTAAACAGCTACTCTGTTAAATGTGTCTAGAACTCGGCAAGAAAGCTTTCAATACCTCCGACGAAACGTCTTCTGATTCCTTGCTACTGGCGCAAGGTGTACGTTTGGGCATTTGATATGGCAATGTACCTACCTCAAACATGCACTTCTTTATAATTTCGCACGAGAACTATGTTTTTTTAACATCTAACTCATTTATATTTAAATACTTAATTAAAAGGTGCGGAACGGTCGCGGAGTGCTTCAACTTCTGTTGATAAGCTTTTCCTCTTGGCTATAGTACAAGTAACTGCACTGATAAATACCCGACTAATTGCCAGACCAATCTCTATGGGTATGATTTAAGAGACGCATTGTACTGAGCAATTTACTTCGGCTCCAAGCACAATGCAAGGTTGTCTTGTTTCACAATCGTGGAAGCGTGCGATTGCTTCGCAGTTTTGGAAAATTAGCAGTGCTCGCGAACAACTTTCTGTGGCAATGTAGGAAAATTCAGAGCCCTTCCACTATGTGAAGATAGAAGACCAGCGAAACTATATTGTTGATAACTATATTGAGTTATATATGGTTAATTGCTTTATTGACTGTATGAAGACACATTCACATAACTTCGTTGTCGTCATCGTCTTTTAACGCGACAGCGTTAAGGGCCCCGTGTCGCAGAAAATCCGGCGTCGCCGTCAGTGTTGGCGTTGGCGCCAGCGTCCGCGGCCGAGAAAATCATCCCCAACAACGCAGGGTCTCCGAATATATTTAGGTATATGCATAACGCACGCCTTCTTATATGAAGCGCGATATATACGGGTTATATTGCCAAACCATTCTATCACTAATGTTGCTCATTCCTTGTCTCACATTCTTGACAAAGCTATTCCTCGGAATTTTGATAATAACAATACACAAACAAATTTCATGAAAGAAAACACCCACAGCGCACGCCTTTTATGCTAATTCTTATCAGACTGAAGCATTAAAAGTGCGAAACAAACACGGAAACTTGAAAATGGTGTAATTTCTTTGGCGCGGTTTTGCACTATCTCCGGGATCGGAGGCCGCGTTTCTACCAGAAAGCTTAGGGAGCCGACATGCAACGCTGTTTTAGAGCGTTGCATGTATAGGCTCCCTAAGAAAGCTCGCCTACGTGCAATAGCGTTCGCCGCCAGTGTTGGCCAGTAACCAATACGGTGGCATAAGCTGCAGTCGTCGGGAACCGTGAGAAGCAGTCAGGGGTCTTTGAATGCTATCGCGTTCCACTCTTAAAAGCGAAGCTTAAGCGTCCTCCAATTTTTACTTTCTGTTTACTTTGTCGTTATGGTAACCACTGCTTCGTGGTCACTGTGATGTACTGCAGATCGTTACCGATGCTATCGCGCCTATTCCCGCTACTGTTCGCGAATGCGACCCTTCACAGGCACGCTGTTGTTCTTCATCGGTCACAGAGCGGCTGCCCGCCATTACGGATCCTTCGGATGACACGCGTTCGGCTGTAACGGCTTCCCGTCGCCTTCGCACCCATTCACGCTGTTGCTCACACCCGCACTCTTTCCATGCCCGTTCTTCTTCTTCAGTACGGACTACGCGCGTCCTGGCCATAGCAAGACCAAACTACAACTAGTGATAACGTTGCTAGAGCGATGTCGACGCCACAAGAAAACGAGGCACAGACATTGGTGGGTACATAATGACGCTTTATTATTCCGCCGTCCACTCCGGGGCCACGGAGCACCGCCGGCGCGCAGCAGCAGGCTACTACGGACTCAATTTTGTCGACGCAACTTCTTAAGGCTGTTTCACATGCGGCGACAGGAGCGACGAAAATCGGCGTAGTCGCACGCGTCGCAATGCGATTTTAGAGGGCCCGTTTCACATGGTTGCGATTTCAACAATGCGGCTGGTGCGACGCCCAGGGTTGCTTGCGGACAAATTTCGTGGCATACCTCGCATAATTTTTCAAATATAATGAAAAAAAAAAAAACCTGTGCGTTACAAAATTACTGACCGGTCTTTGATAGGAGCAAATAATACGCGTGTTTTGTGCTTTAAAAACGCTTCAAAGTTTAATTTATTTTGGAGTGCGCAACAGCGCTTTAGGAAGTTCAATGCGAGGAGACATGGCGGACGTAAACAGCTGTTCGCAGCTGGTCGTTCACCGCGGCTGTGCTGTTTCGTGTCTTTTATGGCCGTATCGTTTGTATTGCATACAACAAATTACAAGAGGACTTATCAACAAGCCTATATAGCTGTCCTCATCGCATATGCAGTATTCGGATTTCGAATGCAGTGAAGTCGTCATGTCAACGCAGAGAGACCCTCGCGCTACCCGTGCTTAACATCAGCTTCTGAAGAAAGGATGTGTGTATATTACTCGTAATTGCGCATAAGTGGTTCCTGCTCCTAGAAATATTCTTGCACCAAAAGTAGCAGCAAACACCAACCCAAAAGATCACGTCTGCCCCTGCAGGAAGTTGCAAATGATCTCTGTGTAATTACAGAACGTGCAATCGAATTTGTGTTGTGAACTTGAATCTTAGCGACTGCAGTCACTTGTGTACGTTGTATTATAGCATTCTAACAGACGATATCCTCCGCCACATAGGAAACTAAACAGACCACAGGCGTTGACACTCAGATTACTCCAGGTCGGGGCATACCCTAACCCCGCACTGTTACACAGAATATACCCAGACATACAATCGACCAATGCTTGCGAGCTATGCTCAGACCTAGCTGACTTGGAACATATGCTCTGGCGGTGCCCCGCGTTACACGACGGCGACGATGTCACGTCGACCAAATGGGAGGCTGCCCTAAGCAGCCCCGATCTTGAAGCACAGCTATGGGCTGTCCATCGGGCCCGCGACGCAGCAGACAGGCTCGGCCTTTCTGTGCCGACGTGGGAGCAGCCCGCTACGTGCTGACGCGCGTTCCGAGGGACAATAATAAAGTTTTACCATACCATACCATTCTAACAGACATTGGCGTCGTCTACTTCCTCGCCCTGTGTCTCGCGCTGTTAGTGTGCTGTGAATCTGTATAAAGAAGCTTAAGTCAATATGCTGGAGTACGTAGCACAGCCGAGTAGCCCCACGGCAAACATTAAATACCTTGTTAAGAGTAATTTGTTTCTTTAATAACAAAATAGAACGCTAAAATTTTGTATTCGTAGTGGCAAGCGTAAAGTAAGAAGCTTATCGAAACTATCCGCCAATGGCATGTGTGTGCTTTTACCTGCTTCAGCACATTATCTTCAAAGTGAGGCTGAAAACCCCAGATAACCAAAAAGATATGCAACTGGAGCAGGTGCTATGGTTCTTTTCCTGGAAATGAAAGCCAGCATCCCAATCTGTTAATCTAGTCATGTACTTAACCTGTATTAGACCAATGCTAGAGCCTGCTAACAGGAGCCATTTCAAACTAGATTATTTGACCAAAATAAGAAAGTGCAGGGAAAGCGTCAAGGTACAAGCTAATTTGGTATTCGCGAACTGATCGTATTAGCAAAACTTTTGCCTCCCTGAATTGCCTGCACTAATATAATGGTGAAAACAGGGGAAGCTGATTACCCTTTCTTGCTGTTGAAAAGCTGCTTGAATGTCAATAACATACTACATATGTTCTGAGGGAAAGTGACGCGGACTGATAATATCTCTAAGCTTTTGTATGAGCTTTCTCCATGAACAAGAATGGAATAAAACATTACCTTTGCAAGTCTCCGAATCCAAACATTGTCAAGTTTTTGAGGAGACCACATTATATTTTAAACATATAGACCATAAGAAGTGTGCCTAAGTACAAGTACAGATTGAACATACTTGAGTGGTTGGGTGGCCAGCTGCGAATGCAACAGCGTCCATAGCTGCCACCTCGAGGTCATTGCTAGGTTCCACGTGCGTTTCTCTTATAGCCCATGTACCTGGCAAGGGGAATGACTATGCGTGGTACCATTGCAGCGTTGGCCCGTGCTTTTCTTATTCTTTTTTTTTTGCAATAGGTGGCTGCCAACTCATTCTGTCTGTTCATGTATTTAGCATTTCTGTGCATCTTATGTGCATGGCTTTGTATCATGTTCTGATTGTTGTACTTGCAGACATGCAAGCATCTTTTTTTTAATATATTGCACCAAAGTCATTTATTCAACTTTGTGTTGAAATATACAAAATGTGGCGACTCAGTAATGGCCAAGATGGCCAGCAGCATCGGAAAAAATTATCATGCAGGTCCAATGCGCTTGCTGGAATCGACATGAGGCGAAGCTTTCACGCAACGGTCAAACAAACTCTATAAAACAAGCTGCAATGTGTACAGTTATCCTTATTTCATACGATGCAACACGTACTCATATGCAATGTTTACTTATGCACCGCACAGGTCATATAATGTAATGCATACATAGCTCGGTGAACTCATTCAAACGTCGGTTCACTAAGACTTGGACCTAACCATGAGGCTGAGTTCGTGGGAGTCTGGCTGAGAAGAATTTTGGTGAATATGCGTAAGCGCAAGCTCGACTGAGTAAACTTTTGGTGAATATTGTCACGTGGTAGTCAGGGCAAGCTCAGCTGAGTGTAATTTTCATGAATATGTGTCAGAGCAAGCACAGCCAAGTAGAATTTTGGTGAATAAGATTCGGAGCAAGCTCGGCTGAGTAGAATTTTGATGAATATGAGTCAGAGCAAGCTCGGCTGAGTAATGATGGGCTATGGTTATACGAGTTTATGCAGTAATACATGTAATTGCGAGCTCATTAGCAACATTGCCTCCATGTTGCTGGGCACAGCCTATGCCTCGTGATGCGTCTGCACACTTTATGAGTTGCGCACGTGCAAGAACCACCTACACTTGAAAAGATGCTATCATTGACATAAAGGGATGCAACCAGCTGACTTCACTGCACAATCTTGATCTGGCTTTTTAATGTATTATCTACTGATTATAAAAACAAGGTGTTTGCCTGCTTTCACATTGTTGCATGTGTTTTACAGGAAGTAGAGAGAGGGAAACAAGGAAAGAAAGAATATTTTTGTCGAAGTAGTTTCTTAGAATACTGCGATATGTTACGATCAGCATAAACAAAAGAAATTCGATGCACTGCAGTAAGCGAAATATGCAATTACCTCTTTATATGAGTGTTAATACAGGTGCAGTAAGGATACAAAGTCTGCAACACGTTGAAGGTTTATTGTTTTTCGTGCAGGAGAAAATTGTTACATCAGAAAAATGAGATAAAACGGTTTAAATAAGGGTTCGAAAACAAATTGACGATGCTTTTTTATTCCCAGTCAAAGCGTTAGATATGCTATTGTAGATCGTTCATTACGATATATAGTTTGCACGTTCGCTTGCGAGCTTGACAAGCAGTCGCGTCTCGCAGCGGAAGTAACCTTGAAATCAGACAATTCATTTGGGGAAAACGAGCGGCACCATTTGATCGCAGCACTTCTCCGTAGTTGCTTATGCTTTAACTCTTTCCGTACCGCGTGGAACATAGCCCTCGATCGATGGTTTGAAACGCCGCTTTCGAGACCTTCCGGGCCGCTCACGGACATACTGCGCTAGCTATCGGACGTGAAGGAGAACTCTATTTTAGTTTTCTAAGCAGTTAGCTTTTTTCCCCTCAAGGCGGTGATTTTTAAACGCGCTCCGAAGTTTCGCGATCGTCAAAGCAGAACGCAAAAAAGTCCGGCTCCGGAAACGGCGCGTGCGCTTCGGGAGATCGCAGATATCGCGATTCCGCTATCCTCTGCGGCTGATCTTATCGATACGTCGAATAGCAGCGAGTCCAGAAGACGCTGACTTTTCGTCGAACTTCGAGTCTGAAAGCGACGACGGACGCAAACCAGTCCGGAACATCGGCGGCCGCAGCCCGGCACGCCCAACTGTATTACTTGCAGCAAAATTTTCGTAGCGAAATACCTGTGCGATGACAAATTTTGAATCTTTCGGGGATAGTGCCTAATAGGGGGCAGTACAATTTGTATATCTCATAATTCTCATAAAATGTTTTTTCTTAGTAGATACCCCGCCCCCACGCGTGTCTTTACAAATTTGTTCAATTTTATCGCTCAATTTATTTCTTATTTTCTGACATACATCTCGTTAATAAAACATTTATGCGGGAAAGATGCATTGCTTTTGATTTCTGTTCATGCATTACATTCAATATTGAGTGCTGTAGTTCTTTCAGAGAAAACAAAATCTGCTGTAACATACAAAAAAAAGTCGCAGTTCCGCCCGAAAGGCGAAGCAACGATTGAGATAGCAAATTATTAGATAGCTATACGAAGTAAGGATAGTAGTTTTATCGGCCATATAAAGCTGTAAATATTCACTTACTAACTAAATAAACAAGCACAGTGTCACGCGCGCACAGGTAAACATGAACACATCTCGCTCGATGACCGCGGGAGGTCGTCAAAACGCTGGAGTGAGAAATCGCGCCAGTGGCAGCGAGCAAACTGACCTTCGCGCTGTTTCTCGCTTCAACGCGTAGTCACAGTGGATTGCGTAGTAATGTTAATAACCGAGAACGTCTCCCGTGTGAGCAGATTTTTTCATGTCTTGACAAGTAAAGGAATTAGATTAGATTGTGGGGTTTTACGTGCCAAAACCACGATCTGATTATGAGGCACGCCGTAGCGGGGGACTCCGGAAATTTGGACCACCTGGGGTTCTTTAACGTGCACCTAAATCTAAGTACACAGGTGTAAGTAAAGGAATTAATCAAGTGGCGTTTCATTGCAGAATTTATTTTGAGCACATGGACCCTGATTGTAGCGTCTGTCACACTCTCGAGACAATAGAACACATACTTTGCGTGTGGCCTCAATATGCGGCCGAGAGAAGGACACTAGAGCGTAGTGTTGACTGTTTGAACTCCCGCCCCTTTTCGGAAGCCAAGGTTTTAGGCGCATGGATCATGCCCAGCGCACCTATAAGATCACTTTTGAACTTTATGTGTGAGACGGGCTTAGACGGTCGTCTCTAGGACCTGTGCAGTGTGCAGTGCGCGAAATGTGTTTGTGCGATGACGTTTTGTGTGGACAACACTACTCAGTGCGTGTAGTGTGTGAAAAGTGCACAACCGCGTATTGGACAACGTGTGTAAATAGTAGCTCATTGTACGATATCATAATCACCTGCCACCTACCTCTCCCTGTATCTCCCACTTCCCATTACCCCAGTGAGGAGTAGCAGGCTAGAGACACGCTCTCCAGGCCGACCTATCCTCCCTTCTCTTCATTAAAATCTACTCTCTCTCTCTATTTCGAGCACATAATGCGTAACGAAATGTAGATAACTGACTGCAGTTTCGTTATAGCGCATGATGCCAAGGCACTATGAACGCAAAATTTTAAATAATTATATGGTTTTTCTTATCTGAATGATTAACTCGATGACCGATAAGCAATTATAGCAAGAGCTTAGATAAATGGGCATTCCTCGTTATACCTCGTTATAGCGAAGATGAAGGGGGAGTCAAAGTAACTTCTTTATTTGCATTATGTCGTTATAACCCGTTTCGTTATGACGAGATAATGAATGAATGATTGAATGGATAATCTATCTATCTATCTATCTATCTATCTATCTATCTATCTATCTATCTATCTATCTATCTATCTATCTATCTATCTATCTATCTATCTATCTATCTATCTATCTATCTATCTATCTATCTATCTATCTATCTATCTATCTATCTATCTATCTATCTATCTATCTATCTATCTATCTGCCTGTCTGCCTATCTGCCCGTCTGTCTGTCTGCAGCAGTCCCACTGAGCACAAGACGTTTTGTAGCCGTCTTAGACCAGCCAAAATGGACTAGGACGTCTACAAGTATTCAAGACGGCTACAAAACGTCTTTTTATGTACATTTTGAGGACGTCCTGCCAACGACACATAGAAGACGTCCTTTTGTATCAGAAGCCTAGGAGGCGTTATGTTAAGCTGTTGTTTAAGTTAACATCTTGCTAAGACGGCTAGAAAACGTTTTGTAAAAACGTCTAGAAGATATTTATGTGGATACTTATCCAGATATATTTATAAAATATATATTTCGGTGCTTTCTTCTGCTTTGTACGGTTGCTAGAGTGGATGTACGTGTTTTTTAAGTGCAGACTGTGTGACCAGTACGGTTGCTAGATATCTAGCGCCCGTACTGGTCACACAGTCTGCACTTAAAAAACACATACATCCACTGCCTTTCCTTTCGTCTGTCGTTTTAACATCCTGTAAGGTGCACATTTCCATTAGCCGCACATGTGTCGTTGCGCGGTATGTCCATCGTAGCGCCTATATGTATTTCAAGAAGAAAAACACACGAAGTAAACGTAAAAACAAGTGAGCAGCTTGCACTAGTGGTGCAAGGCTGGAGTAAACAGCGGAGCTGGTGATCGACCTAGCTTCTTCCAGGTTTGCGGCGCGAAGCAATGACATCGCTGGGCGAAGTTGGGTAAGTGATCGCTAGGCGACCGCATTGACGGAGCGGGTCTGCTGGAACGCGGTGTCGGCATTGGAACGCGGTGTCGGTGTTGCAAGACTACGCTATGCATCGCGCAGTGACGCCATCGCTGGCGCGGCGGTGGAGGAGCGTTGCCGGAGCTATAGGAGAAGCGACGCGCAGCTTCGACTCTGCGCCGTCGCTTGATTGAGGCCTCCTCGGCTCTCTGTGCAGGATCAACTCGACGCCAGCGATTTTATTCTTGTTTGGCCAAGCGGCGTAATTCCCGGAAAGCGGCCTCTTCCTCGGGAGTGCAGTTCTACCTCGGTCTCCCCATGGCTGCTACTACCACCCGTACACTCTATAGCAACCCCGCCTTCACACCTGCTACACGGAACGTTTATGGCAAGCGGAGCAGACGCGCTGCGCGCTGTGTCAGGGCGCGGAGTCTTGCGAAGCTATCGTACATCTGGTATGGGATTGCTAGGCAACGCAGAGACGTCATAGCTCGGCGAGGTTTTGCGGCTCGCGGCACAAATTACGGCCGGCTTAAACAGCTCCGCTATTAAAATTGCGCTAGATTGAAATCGGAGAGAGAGAGAGAGAGAGAAACGAGAAGGGAAAGGTAGGGAGGTTAACCAAGGACGTGCCCGGTTGGCTACCCTACGCTTGGGGAGAGGGAAGGGGGAAGAATAGATAAGGAGCGAGAATATAAATAATCATAAAGAGTCAGTCTTTCTCAGAGTCAGTCGCAGAGGAAGGTCCACTGTCAGAAGCGCTCATACAGTCCAGTCTCCTTCAAGAAGTGAAGAAGAGCTTTTGTGGCATTTCGCATGCGAGAATGCGTAGGCCATGGTCCCAGAATCTTTTCCTCTGAGAGCACTCTGCTATCTAACATGCTGACTTGAGCTTGAAGAATCCGTCGTTGAGCGTCAAAAGCTGAGCAATGACACAGAAGGTAGTCTAGCGTCTCATCGCACCCGCGCGAATTGCATGCCGCACTGTTAGCCATTCCTATTAGGAATAATAGGAATTTGTAAATGCGACGCCCTACCACACGCGACAAAGTTGCTTCGCTATGGGAGAGTCCAGGTGGCAGGCGAAGTCGCCATTTAGGGTCGAGAGAATGCAAGCATAAGTTGCTGAAACCTCGTGAATTCCGTCTTAGAAGTGTGATGTTGCGAGTTAGTGATTAAGTTGCCGCGCAGCGTCCATTCTTGAGAGCGGTATAGGCACTCGCTGATGTTTTTGATGAGCCGAGCGAGCAGCGTCATCGGCGCTGTCGTTGCCAATAATTCCGCAGTGGCTCGGCAACCACTGAAATACAATATCGCGTCCTTTCTCGATCGCATGGTGATGAGCTTGCCTTATTTCGTATACCAGCTGTTCGTGTAACCCATGACGTAGGGAAAACTGCAGAGTTTGTAGGGCTGCTTTCGAATCGCAGAAAATGGCCCAACGATTTGGTGGTTGCTGGAGCACGTAATGGATTGCACCTTCAAGAGCCTCAAGTTCTGCTGCTGTCGACGTGGTGTTGTGAAAGTATTTAAATTGCAAAGAGACGGCGTCCGATGGAACAACCACTGCTCCGGTAGAGCTGTTTGAATTGGTGGAACCGTCCATGTAAATATGTATTTGGTCGAGATAAGACTCGTGTAGGCAGAGCAGGGACAACTGCTTCAGGGCTAAGGTGACAGGTCTGATTTCTTAGCAATACCAGGAACTGAGAGGCACACGTGAATTTGCCGGAGACGCCACAATGCCGATGTTGGGCGTTTTGCAGGCTTGAAGCCAGAAGGTATCGACCTATGGCCCTTAAACACGTTAATTGTGGAAACAGAAAATGTCAGAAATGAATCCAATGATTGTACGTGCCAAAACTATGAAGCAGACTGTAGGTGAAGACTCAGAATTAATTTTGACCACCTGGGATAATTAACGTAAACATCAATCTAAGCACACGAGCGTTGTTGCGTTTCGCTCCTATCACCCGCGATATCGAGCTCAGCAGCGCGATGCTATCCAGCGCGTTATTTGGCAGTTTTTCGCTTTTACCGAAATATGCAGATTGAGCTGCATCACAATTGCGCTGTCAGTTGTTCAATCAAGTAGTAAAAACCTATAGTATCGCAAGTTGATCAATTCCTAATTTATTAAGCTTTTCACTGTCGTGTACTCCGAAGTTCTGAGGGTGAATCGTTCATTGCATCACTCTTTCAAATTAAATACCTATATACGTTTAAAAGCTACAGCTACAATTGGCGCCATAAATATTCACGTGCACTATGGGGGCAGAGCAGCATATCACGCATTTCATCTAGACTTGTTCATTTTGTCCAGTAATTTGCAACAACAGCACAGGCGATTTTTGAAGTGCACCACATATTATAGTAAGTGTTTCCAGAAATTTTAATACTGCAAAGTTTATTTGCGACGTATTGGAAATGTTTTGAATGACCTTGCTTCGTATATTTACTTGGAATATTTTTCACGATAAATAGAAGCGCGAACTTAACTCGTAACTC
This sequence comes from Dermacentor silvarum, assembly GCF_013339745.2. Lineage (NCBI taxonomy): Eukaryota > Metazoa > Arthropoda > Arachnida > Ixodida > Ixodidae > Dermacentor > Dermacentor silvarum. The sequence continues at coordinate 183,380,352 of NC_051156.1, forward strand.
TGCACTAAGACCGATGTTTCAGTTACCAGGACTCAGTACTGCCATATGTATACCGCCGATTCATGGCGGGGGCGGGGGGTATTATACAAGTGCTACCTAGATTAGAGCACTTAAAGCGGGCAAATTTGCTATAGAAGGAAGTTTCCAGTCCACGTGAACTTATCACAATGTCTGCAAGGGCTCTGCAAAAAAAAAAAAATGTTAAAAAATTTGTCGCCGTTTCACTCGAAAGGCGAAGCATCAATTGTGATAGCAAATTAGTAGAGTAATACGGAGTAATAAGGAGTAATACGGAGTAAGGATAGTAGGTTTATCAGTTATGTAAACCTGGACATGCGGCAGCACCAGCAACGCGCAGAACTGTTGCCGACGCCGTCGGCGTTTTGCCCGCGTTTGCACCGAACGCGCGCGGCGTTGTTGACTGTTGCCGGTGCCTCTGGGGGTGGCTCGGAGGTTTTCGATGAGATCAGAATGGGACACTCGCCGAGCAGCGTCGGAAATCATACCCCCTTCTCGCCTCACAACGTTTTTATATAAATACGCATTGGGTCCCGCAGCTAAACATCGCCTCCCCACCCTTGGCTAACCTAAGGCTAACCATAGCTTGGCTAAGTTTTGCTAGGAAATGCTATGTGCTGCTAGGCACGGTATACCGAATCGGCTCGCCCCCAACGCGCAGATTCTCACATGAGCGCACGACGCGCTTCAAGAGGAGCGGCTTCTTCGGGTGTTCGGATCTTCTTTGGTCGTCCCATGTCAAGGCTACATGCACTCGCCACAGAGTCAGCGCGGGTTCTGCCGCCATCGCGGCGGCTCCGAGCTTTATCTCACAGGTGAATTCATGGCCATACTGCGCCTCCACACTTGCCGGGGCGTGGGTGGTCGAAACCTGCCAAGCCGCCGCCAGAGGCACCTGCTACAGTCACTGACACCGCGCGCGCTTGGCGCGAACGCGGGGAAACGGGGAAACGCGGACGGCATCGGCAGCAGCACTGCGCGTTGCTTCGTTGGTGCTGCTACAATTTTATTTTCTCTCTCTATCTCTCTCTTTCACTCTCATTTTCTCTTTCTCTCTCCCGAGCATAGCGTGCTGCGCGCGCACGCCCTCCATCCCTCTCCTTAATGTCCCATGTGAAGGCAACATGTGCACGGCACGCAGACGAGGCGAAGCACACGCCGCTCCGCGATGTGGTTGCTAGGCAACGCACGGTGACATTATCGGTCAGCGAGGTTTTTTGTACACGCGTTACGGACTGATGGTCGGCCTAAACAGCTCCGCTGTTAGAAAATCACATTTTTCAATTAGCGGTATCTTTCAGACCCGCGTATACTGAATCTATTTTGTCTGCTTTAGATGTGTTATTAGGTGCAGTTTACAAAATTCTGATATCGTTTAGTATTGCTATGTCGCAGAGTTGTAAACTTGATACTTTGCAACTTTCGAGACTCTTAAGAAAGACAGTGACGGCATTAAATCAGCATCTGCTCCAGCACATACTTGATTGTATATTTTATTTTAAATGCAACAAACGTAATCGAAATCGGTGTAGCGATTGTCGAGGATATCGGTTTCACCATAACTATGTAATCATCCTCATCATCATCAGCCTATATTTATGTCCACTGCAGGACGAAGGCCTCTGCCTGCGATCTCCAATTAAACCTGTCTTGCGCTAGATGATTCCAACTTGCGCCTGCAAATTTCCTGACATCATCACCCCACCTAGTTTTCTGCCGTCCTCGACTGCGCTTCCCTTCTCTTGGTAACCATTCTGTAACTCTAATGCTCCACCGGTTATCCATCCTACGCATCACATAGCCTGCCCAGCTCAGTTGTTTCCTCTCAATGTCAATTAGAATATCGGCTATCCCCGTTCGCTCTCTGATTCACCCGCTATGTGACCTTTGCGGTGATATCGGTAACATCGAACATTTATTTTGGCTATGCGCGCAGTTCGACACAGAAAGAAAAGTGATCAAGTGATGGTCGACAGCCTCGAAAAGAATGGTCTTTTGTACAGGACCTTTGCAGACATCATTTTTCCCGGAGGGCCCACGGCAATCAGGAAGAGAGTACAGCGACTGTTGATTGTCTTCATGCGAGACACGGGGCTCTTCGACACCTGGTGACACACCTCTGATCTCAACTCATTGGAGGCTCAGGCGGAACAATTGCCGGCTATAACCGCGCCTGCTGCAACCCCCCTCTTAACTATATACAGGGTGTCGCGGCTAACTTCAGCGAAGCTGTTCAAGGGAAAAAAGTTTTAGAAAACACGGTGCACACTACAATTATAAGAACTTATGGTGTTCGGTCGTCAGATAGTCGTTGATAGCCCGATAGTAGTTGATAGAGTGAGCCAATTTCAAGTGTACATGAGATTGAATCGTTCGTTCGAATTCTTTACGCAACGCGCAATCCGAAATTGTTTCTTCGCTCACATTCTAGTCTGACTGCGTAGCTCATATTTCCTGTGATCAGGCAGTAGTCATCCCTCTACAGGACGTCGCATATGACGCGGTCTGCCCAGAGCCTGCCTAAGTTAATTCGTTCAGTGTGCGTATGCAGTAGATACCGGCAGCCGTCTTGGTGGCCAAATTGAATGTCCACCACAATGTATCGACGGTCGCCGGACAAGACCACTGTCTAATCAGCGTCCTTGTAACAATGCCCAACAGGGAGCTGAGCCCGGGGATCCGCAATCAACGACGCATTCCGCAGACTGGTTTCCACATAAGGGAAGCCGAAAACGCCATGTGGGGCTCCGGGTAAATTGATTCCGCATTCCCCGGCGATACACTTGCTCTCGAGATGAAAATCCTGACCGAGACACTAGCAATTTCGGGCTGCACCACTTGATGGCTCGACATCCCGTGCGCGGTGCAGCGACTTCTCCGGACTTTCCTTAAAAAAAGTTAATAAAAGTTACGGACGAGTGTTGCCTACGGGCCACATACCAGCATTTTTTTTCTTGTTGGATTCTGGTATTGCATACAAACTTTCTGAACACATTGTCTTCGGCCATCACTGAGGGATGGGCAGAAAGCGTCGTTTGTTGGTTTAAATCAGGAACACAGGACTAGGAAGAAGAAGTCTGGCATACGACTCGCTTTCTTTTGAGAACACGGTCTGAGGAGACGAACCGGTGCAACAACTCCGGCTGCAGTGGTATCATACACGTGATGTAAAGAGAGAGAGAGATAGAGAAACGAGAAGGAAAAGGTAGGGAGGTTAACCGAGGCCATGCCCGGTTGGCTGCCCCACGTGATGTAATGTAAATAAAGTGCACCTGTATATGGTTCACATTTGACGGTAGCTGCCTGTACAAGTTTCAAACGAAGTCATAGGCAGCTTGGGCTGAAGCCCACTTCAATTTTTCTGACTGGTGTTTTTCCTCCTACAGGTAATAAAGATTCCGCAAAAATACTTCTTTTTTCATTGATTATGCTTATTCTCAACGTGTTTAGCACATTTAGATAGAAAATAATCATTGTTGGGTTATTTGTATGTCTCTTCCTTAAATGGTTTTAAATAATCATTCTTTCTTATTCGTATTGCTTACATTCTGTGATGGCCGGAAGATGGTCATTGACTAAGAAGAATTGCTCTGCGAGCAATTAACTGCGTACCTGTAGTTTGCGCGGCGACGCGCGGTCGCGCGCACCGTATCTTGAAAGTGATCTGCAACACGGCTCCTACCTTTGTATGCGCTGTGCTTTCGCCGCTCAGTTTCCCTTGAAGCGATAGACCGCATGAACCTTCGGTCACTGCTGCTGGCGCACTTGCTCACGCCAGCGTTTTGACAGTGGTTGTGTGCGGTCATCGAGTGTGATCTATTCATGTTCGCGCGTGCGCGCTGACACCATCCTTGTTAATTCAGTTAGTAGGCGAATGTGTCCAAATTTATACAGCCGATAAAACTACTATCCTTACTGCGTATAGCTCGCTACTAATTTGCTATCGCAATTGATGCTTCGCAATGCGCAGAAGTGTTGTCGACGGCGGCGGCGTTTTTCCCGCGTTCGCACTGAATGCGCCCGGCGTTGGTGACGTGTTTATGAAGAACGTGCCAACCTTTGCCGTACACCCTATGGCGGTGTACCGTAGCGACCATAAGGCCATGGTCCCTGTGGTAACTAAATAAATGAAAACCACCGGATCATATTTAATTCTAATTTTTTAATAGTTCAAATAACAAATTACGCCATCATATCTTAATAGTCATAATTGGAAATACATAATTCCCATCATAGTACAGTTTCGCTGGTCTTCCATCTCCACCCCAGTGGAAGGGCTGACAGTTTTTTAGCAAGTCGTAGTATGTACGTAAACTGCTTTGTAGCGTAATTATGCAGAGTGAGACTGCATGTTGCAGTGCGCGCAAAAGCCGTGCGACTGATGCGAGGCTCCTCTCACTTCGATGCTACACGCTCTAAGCCCGATGAACATTTGTCCACGAGTGTGCCTGTGCGTGTTTAAGACTGAAATACGTGGTAGTTTCATTCCATTCATGAGTAGCTACCACGTGGGGAACACTTTCTCGACCGGGAGCATCGATGGAGAGACAATTTCGTATGTAATAAATTTACTTCGTCAGATTCTAATGTGATTAGGATTAACAAGACATACGCGCTCCTTAATGGCTTATGTATTTTGTGACCTTCGTGTGGCGACCTAAAATTTCAGCACACCTAAATATAGAAAAGCAAGTCAGTTAGAAAAATAGCCTGCTGTGGGTCATATCGATTATTATTGCGATAGCAATTATATGGACACTTCAACCGGATTTCTGCCGTCGGCGTCGCCGTCGCCCTGAGGTTCCCTATAGATAAAGTCGATGACCATGAGCAACCGTCGTGCATATGGAAGCTGCACTACGCTGCACACGCTAGCACAACGCGAAAGACGAAGCACGTAACTGACACACTAATAGAACGCGCAAGACAAAGCACGTAACTGAATCGTCACCGAGTCAAATCAGCGCGTACAGCGCGTCGTAATTGCAGCCTCCGCGATCAACTTCAGAAACATTTTCAGAGCTAATTGCGGAGGCCACGCTCCGCTGTGCTGAGTACGGTGAACGCCACCTAGGTGGCGTTGGTAGTGCTTCTTGATGCCAGCGTCCCTTCGAATGCTGGCATCGAGGCGTCGTAGTGCTGAGACCACCGAAGCGTTCACTGTCGGTGCGCGTTAGTGTCATAATGCAGTACTTCTCTTTTCTGCTCGTAGGCGGCGGCACCGCCCCGAGCAAGAGCGCGGGTACACGGAGGAGTGTTAGATATATAAGGCGCGTCTGTGTAGCTCTCTGCAAATGCGTTTGTGGCGCAATGGGTTAAACGCTCGGCGATCTATCGTCGCGGACCGAGAGGTCGTGGGTTCGATTTCCAAATTTTGCATGTTTGTGGAACTTTTTCTTCTGGTTTCTTTCTTTGTATTATGTTCTATGACGTATTTCCGTGACGGAAATACGTCAGTGAAGTCTTGGTGGACCCCGGCATAAAACACTTTCGTGTTAAAAAAAAAAAAAAAAACTAGCCTCCTGTGGGTCATATCGATTATTAGTCGTTTAGATTGTTATTACCTATGTTTTTTTGCTGATGCTGCTGCCAGTTAGGGCTCCACCAAAGTCAACTTTACAGATAATCTGCAGCGCTGTCAGATATCGTTGCCCCCCTCCATTTCTGAGAGGGGGGGGGGGGTAATTGCGCTCCTGCCCACCCGGTAGATACGCCTATGATTGAAGTTGCGTTAAACACCCTGTATAAGGCTGTGCAAGTGCCGCAAACTTTCGCGTCAAGTGGTGCCTCCTGGGCTGCTTACGACCGGCGCAACGGTGACGTGGTTTGGCCCACAGCAAAAAACCTCAGTTCAACAGAACAACTTTTATTTTCTTTTTTGCCATATTGTTTTGTTTTAGTTGCGTAAAATAATCGCCCCCTTCGACAGCACTGCAGCGCCAGCTTCGAATTGCAGGCGGCAGCAAACACAAACGAGGCATTATTTGTCCCCAATAATATGGGAAGAAAGGAAATAGGGAATAAAGGTCGGCCTTCAGTTAATAAACTGAGCAGCGGAACAATCATAAAGGCCACGCTGGTGGCCATAAAGTGAGACAAGATCGTAAAGAGGTAATACAGGACACGCGCAGTATGCGAGGTAGAGGAAAGAGCATTGGGCCGGGCTTATGCATGTATCAGCGACCCGACACTGAATAATACATGCGCTCCCGACCTGATGCACGCCGCCAAGCAGTCGTGTCGCTGCGACTGCGGCCCCACGCGGGTGCGCATTTGTGTCTTTCAATAAAGAAGCTGTATGCTGGGTCAATTCTAAATGCGGAAGCATTTCTGTGCCTGCCCAACGAGTAAACCCGTCTGTCCGTCCGTCCTTCTGCCCGCCATGCAAGACGATCGCTTTCAATATGGGGCCCGCAGCAGCGAGCGAATTGGCGTTCGTGCTGCCTCTCGCTTCAACGCGAACTAATCGGTGAGAACACGGCACACATGAAGCTATCAGAACTCGGCGTACTCTGTCCCCCATCGCAGATCGCTGTCAAGATCGGGCCCGCGCGGCCGCAGCATAGCAGCCGCCGCCGGAGTACGGTTGATCACGGTTGATAATGGTACGGTGCCTATGGGTAAGGCGCCGAAGAGTGATACCGGCTTTCGGAACGTTATCGGAACCTTATCAGCGCACCTGGCACTGCAACCTGCAGTAGTTTGCTTGCGTCATCAGTTCACCTTGCGCCGCCGTCTGCAGCAGTTCGTGTCGCCGCAGCGCTGTCTTTTATTAAATTATAGGGTTTTACGTGCCGAAACCACGATATTATTATGAGGCACGCCGCGGTGGGAGGACTGCGGAATAACTTGCAACCCTCTGGGGCTGCTTAACGTGCACCTAAATCTCAGTACACGGGTGGTTTCTGCATTTCGCCCACATCGAAATGCGGCCGCCCGGGCAGGAATTCCATCCCGTGACCTCGTGCTTAGCAGCCCAACATCATAGCCACTAAGCAACCACGGCGGGTCGCTGTCGTTTATACTGGTCGGATCAAGTTTCACAAGATTGATAATGACCCAGGGCTGCGTGGAGATGAGCAAGCGGCACAATGCATACGCATACGTAGACAACTCCCACAGGAGTTGTCGTATTAGAGGGACTTATTTAATTTTGACCATCTGGACTTTATCGTCAGTGTGCCCAAAGCTCGGAATACTTCTCCGTCAATTCAGGTGGTTTCTGAAAATAATTGTCCCAGAGCTAATAAAACGAAGCTAAACAGTAATCCGTGATAAAAGCGAGAGTAGCTCTATTTTGCGTTGGTAACTTTGCACGCTAGCTCTGTTATTATCAAGTGAATTCACTAATACCAACGTTTTATTCCTCCAAATTTCGCTTCACAGTCGTTCAGCTATCATTCGCCACGCAAGCAAGGCGTTGTTTGAACATCGACTCAGTGCCTGCGTCAGTTTCCGCTGCCTTACGCAAAACGGCATGTAAACTGATCAATGACGACGAAAACGACAGCTCTTTCTCAGCACGATTGCGATTTCCTCGTCCTAACTCGAATTTTGAAAAAAAAAAACTTTTCTTATCACGCTTCTTATTTTATTCTTCCATCGCACCTTGCAGCGCTGCCGCGCACCTTGCCGAAACAGCGCTCTCTTCCTGATAGTCAAGACGCGTCCTAGTTTCTCCAAACTTCTTGCTACGACATCGTCCCAGTGCGGATGACAGCGGCCACAGACTAGAGCGCCCCGGGCGACGTGGCAACTTCCCGACAGCATCAGTCGTTCCAAGAAAAATACCTAAGCAAGATCAGAGTACGCGGTTTCATCGATGTTTGCTTCTTTCTTTTTCCTACCGTTGTTATATCGATACGTTGGTCGGCGAGCCACTGCGCATTACTTCTCGAGGCCGCGAGACACAGTGTTCGCCCATCTGAGTACTCGGATCAATGTTGTGGCATCAGGCGCCCCCTCGTGGTTCTCACGGTGCTCTTCTCGCTCCACACTGGCTCGGTATCGCAAGAAACGTGCAGTGTGGGAAAAAGCTACGACCGATGAATCATCAAATTAAGGAAACTCTATTGAATTTGTTGGCATGAGAGATTTGTAGCTAGCAGTGCCCCCCGTTCACTGGTCATTAGCATGAGCCGCGCTTACCATTTCCATACCATATCGCAACGTTACATTTTCAGTCTTAAAATTGCACCACTTTGTCCGTGTCAATGGTTCGAAAAACAAGCGCAGTCTTTTTAGGAACACATTATTTTGTTAACGCGCTGAAACCCTTCGCGTGCATTTTTTTAGAAACGTTTTCTGTGGAGTCTTGCAATTTTATGCATTTATTGCAGTATGTCTACGGAAGAACCACGAATTAGATACGGAACCCAGTGCCACATTTTAGTGTGACATTTACGACGAAGAACTGAAATTTTTATCCTTTCTTAATTTGGTGCGAAGTCAGTGTCACTACTTGGCGAGTTCTAGCAAGAACATTCGAAATGATGATGCGGATTCACGACTGCCTGTTGCAGCACATGCGTCAAAACATTGTGTTCAATTCCGTAATTAGACATTTGCCTTTCATTTTTTCTACAAGGTAACGTGAAGGTGATATGGAATCTTGGAAATTCATTGTGAATTGTAGAACAACTATACATCTGCACGCGTGTAGAGCCATTCCTGCTTGTGAAAGGAACTGGCGAATGCAGAATCCGCACTTGCTGGTGCGAAATACGTAGCCCCCTAACTTTCGTGGCTGCAATGGGCTCCACAACGCTGCACAGTTTAATTGAGGCCAGTGCATAAGCAAAGGCTCGAAAAAGACGGCGAAAGAATTCAATATAGCCTGCGGTGCAGGAACACAAGGTACCAGGCATCTTTTTTATGTAATTCTGATTCCCACCCGGTGTAATCTGGGGTGGGAATCGCCATCTGTTTGTGATGCACTGGTCAACAATCTGGGCGTCTACTTTCACTCCTCGAGGCAGCTTTCTCGGTCTACACATCGGCTCTCAGATGGAGGAGATGCCCCCAACGGGTGATCGTGTGATTGAAGTTGTTTTCTTCAGCGTTCGTAACTATACTGACCTCAGCCACAGTAGACCACAGCACTAG
>NC_051156.1:183394474-183412407 GCF_013339745.2 Dermacentor silvarum
TAAACATCATCTTTTTTATTTTTATTTTTTAGAGGAAGATAGAGAGATCGCAAATTTCGTATTTCTCTTGCTATGCAGTATGAGCTAGGTGATAGCTTCTCCTTTTAACCATCTTAGAATATAGTAACCAGGCTGATAACTGCCATCTTTTCTTAGAAGAATTTTGTGTATAGAAAAAAATGCTTGGAGCCTGTTCGTGCTCCTACAGAGATTACCTGTGAAGGCTCTACGGCATAAGCTCGCGAAAAGTGATTTGTAAATTATCTGTGAACATACGTGTATTTAAAATACACATCCTACTACGATCTATCTTAGCCCGAAAGCTGCGATTGGATCTGAGCCCAGAAGGCCGACCCGTGTCGGCCACGTCTATGTTCGCACCGCCCTCTCTTTGACGGCATTCCAACTGCCTGCGTGCCTAGTTTCCTGCCCATCTCCCGGGGCGGCGGCACCGTTGCGCGTGTATATAAGACAAGGTGCCGTTCTCCGCATTGAATATCACTTCTCTCGTCGTAATGGGGAGGCCACGTGTAGTGTGCACTACCGGCAACGATTGCATTCTCGTCTCTGTTCCTGACGTCACTTTTCGTGGGCGCGTTGCTCCTCGGGATTCCGAACTTTACGCGGCTTCCCCATTCTGTGTCACCTCCGTGTCGTGTGCTAAACCGCTTCGCCCATCATCCGCCTCCACAGAGTCGAATGGCTCATGATATTTTTGGTGTGTGGCGCTCCTGAAGAAACGCTCGGAGGCAGAATTCTGCCGGAGTGGTTCTATTTAACACTGTTGCGCGAGGTTCTGAGGTCAAATTGGTCTCGGCTTCGTGGATGAACTTTCACTGAACTTTCACTGAACTTTCAATGAACCTGAAATACCAGAAGTGGCGTTGTGTGCACTATGTCAGAAAGTAGGTGTAAACAGGAGATGCTTTCTGTAACGTCAAAATCGAACTTAGTTTTGGCCACTGCCTGCTTTCTGACGTCGAGCAGGACGAACAGCTGGGATTTAATTCATTCTTATCTGAGGCGTCTGCTCTTTGCAATGCCTTTATATTGCGCTTGAGACCCGCGCTAAACGCTATTCGCCGGGTCTTCACAAAAATGATGAAACTGACATAACTATGTCTACAGCATAAGGGCAACTTGTCATTTTTGATGCCGCGTTTGTTCATATTCTTACTACATAAGCCTTGCGTCAACTCTCCCGAATATATATATATATATATATCATGTAGCCAAGGAATATTTCACATTTAAGTTGTAACAAACTAAGACAAGTCGTAGAATCTCTGCCAATCGAAGAATTTGCGCTGCTGAGTTCGAGGTATCGGACTTTAGTCTAGTCGTGGCGGATGCATTTTGACGGGGCGAAATAAAAAAAGAAGAAAAAAAACCGCTTGTGTACTTAGGTTTAGATGCACCTTAAGGAACCCCAGACATTAAATATGAATGTAGAGTCCCCCAATACCGCGTGCCTCATAATTAGATCAATGTGTTGCCCCGTAAAACATCAGAATTCTTTTGAATCGAATTTTTCTTGTGTGTGCGTGAGCGCGCGCGCGTTTGGCCAGCGCATGAAAAACGGATTCGCAATATTGACGAAGCCAGCCGCGCTTCAATAAACATTTGCAACACCGACCATTATTGTAGCGTTAGCTACACTGGCCTAGCCAAACCCGTTTCGCACGGCACATCAAGAGCCGTGCTGCGCATGCGCAAGGATAAGTGATGTCACACGGCTTGCGCACCGGAGCCACCGGAGCCGGCACCTCTCGCGCACTCCGCCGCCGCCGCGCGCGACTCACCGCCGCCGGTCTGCGCATTCCAGAGGAGTGACGTCGTAGCCGTGGTAGACGCACTGGCGCCGGCGCGCGCTCGCTGTGCAGTCGCCGTCTGACACTGCGCTAGAGCCGCTGCGCTTCTGACTGGCGTTTGTGTGTGTCATTGGAGCAGCAGTAAGCATGACAATCAAGCTAATCCTTGACAATCTAGACAACCAGGAAAGCTAAGAACAATCAGCTGAACCTTTGCTAACGCTACGTATATCCTGGCATAGCCGAGCTAAGCCACTGCAACATTTTTTTTGTAACACCGATGAAAACGCAGGCTGCTCCTTATTATTAAACAAGCCACTGGATGGATTGCCCTCAGGAAGTTGACTCTCTCATTAATACAGTCATTAATGCTCAAGCTTAGAACTGTCATCCGTTCAAAATTGTCGCAGTTTCACCCGAAAGGCGAAGCATCAATTGATATAGCAAATTAGCAGAGCGCTATACGGAGTAAGGATTGCAGTTTTATCAGTTGTATGAACTTGGACATGCCGCAGCACCAGCAACGAGCAGAACTGTTGTCGACGCCGTCGGCGTTTTGCCCGCGTTCGCTCCGAACGCGCGCGGCGTTGATGACTGTTGCCGGTGCCTTTGGGGGCGGCTCGGAGGTTTTCGACACGATCAGAACGGGACACTCGTCGAGCAGCGTCGGAAGTCTTTACAGCCTTCTCGCCTCGCAATGTTTTTAACACGAAAGTGTTTTATGCCGGGTTCCACCAAGACTTCACTGACGTATTTCCGTCACGGAAATACGTCATACGGAAATACGGAATGACGTTCTTACAATGTACACGAACATAATACAAAGAAAGAAACCAGAAGAAAAAGTTCCACAAACATGCAAACTTTGGAAATCGAACCCACGACCTCTCGGTCTGCGACGATAGATCGCCGAGCGTTTAACCCATTGCGCCACAAACGCATTTGCAGAGAGCTACACAGACGCGCCTTATATATCTAACACTCCTCCGTGTACCCGCGCTCTTGCTCGGGGCGGTGCCGCCGCCTACAGAGCAGAAAAGAGAATAAGTCGCGTTCGCTCTCTCTCTCTCTCTCTCTCTCTATATATATATATATATATATATGGTGATTGTAAAGGAGGAAATAGACGCTTAATTTGGCAGCCCCTCAGGAAGCACGACGCTGAGCGTGCGTTTGCTCTCCGCCGTGCGTTCGCTCACCGTGAAAGCGCGCGTCCCTCGCGCGCTTTCACTCGCACATACAGCATACGGCGACGATTTCATCACCTTTGACGTCATATGGAACCTCACGGTGACGGCGACGACGACGGCGACCCCGACGGCAGAAATTTGCTTTGAGTGTTCATATAATTGTTATCGCAGTAAAAGGCCAGCACTGACCTCTTGCACTCGCTCTGACTCTTACTGCTCGTCACTCTGCGCCACCCCGCAGGCGATTTTCTGCTGCGCACTTGTGTGAGGTGTAAGAGAAGGGCTCACATTTACCCCTTCTTCCAAGACCACAGCTGATACCTAAGCAATCCGTCAGTATACTGTTAACTCTTTGTTTATTTCATCACTAGCGTGCAACCCTGTCGCAATACAGAATAATGTCGCAACACTGAGAAAGCGCGTGGCGAAAGCCACAGCCGCTCGAGAGAGAGAGAGAAAGAGGAGAGAGAGATTTACATGAAGGCAGAGAGGTCGGCTTGCCTCCACTCTAGTTTCTCGATAAGAGCAGCAGAATGGCCCCTATGGAAAGTGGTGCGGAAAGTAGACTCGCTCTTTTTTCCAAGGCATATGTGACTGCTCTCCTGTGGAGTGGTACTCAAACGCGGCACTACCGAGGTCATTAGCCTATATGTGCGCCAATTCAGGTGCCTTAGTGCACTACGAGAGGTTATAGAGTCTTTAGGACAGAAAAAAAAGCACTGTAACATTTTATACGGGTGCCAGTGGCCGCACGCTTCAGCGCTTCCTTGCACTCGCTCGAACATTAAAGATAGATAGATAGATAGATAGATAGATAGATAGATAGATAGATAGATAGATAGATAGATTGATAGATAGATAGATAGATCACAATAGGAAAAATGATAGCAAAGAGAGGGACAGAGAGAAGGAAAGTACATTGAGTATACAGCTGTGCTTGGAGAAGCTGCTCAGAATACGCTAAATGGTCCGAGTGAGAACGTGCAATTGAAGTAATTCTGCTCTGCCTGTGGCTTCCTTTTCAGTGGTTGTAGCTGGCGCACTTGATGAGCATTGGTGTTCGAGAGAGTCACATGATCGTACTGGTATATATTCAGTGTAGGTCGTACACTTAAACCCTTGGTGCAAACATCAACTGCCCATGAAGCTACCTACACTGTATGCTTGGAAAAAATTGTCACTTTCGCCCGAAGTCGAAGCATTGAAAGCGAGAACAAGGTTTTAGCCTTGCGCTGAAGCAATAGGCTGAAGGTGTCTCAGAACGCTGGCGTGACGAGGAGCGTGCCAACGGCGTTGCAGGCGTCGCACCTCGATGGCGCACGAGATGAGACCGAAGGAAAACCGTCCGCGTTTGTCAGCGTCCCAAATAAGCACATCAGACAGATTTAGCTTGATGTCTATATACTGTCCGTTCCGTTCAGATCAGCATGTGCACACAACTTCTCAGTAGGAACGCTCATGTGTGTGTGTGCACAACGCTCCTGCCACCACTGGAAACGAGAACGCTGCGCTGGCTTTATCGCCGATTTAAAGGAGCGTTAGCGGAGCGTGATAGCCGATTTAGCCGAGCGTGAGCGTAGCGTAATGGCCAGTTAAGCGGAGCGTGAAGGTGCGTCCACTTGGCTTTGTCGCTTTTGGGGCTAAACACACTGCACGTCTCTGGAGGCTTTCTAGTCCGTCACGCGTAGACCGTGCATGCGCCGTCGTTAGCAAGACAGCACGACGACGTTGCCAACGGCGACGGCAGAAACGGGCCTCAGGTCTCCGTATAATTGATATGGCAATAATATGTTGTTGGTTGAGTTTGCTTCCGTCGATTGTTTGCTCTGGCGCTCAAGAGTTTTAGAATGAGCGCAAGAGTCTAAGACGTTGAGGGAAGGCGGAGAGAGAGCACGAGTACTCTCGTGATGGTTTTTTTTTTAATGGGTGAAGCCAGCAAGACACAATTCCATATTGTATCAACAGCGGGAAAACACGCAAGGACGAAATAGATTACACACACGAAAGCTTCGTGTCCTTTGTCATTGTCTGCTTTGGAGCTGTTCGTTCAATATGAAATTTGACCTATACAAGCATAAGTTACTCTGCTAACTTCTGAGGCACTTTGTTCGGCGCCTTGTTTTGTTTCAACTTCTTGCCTTTAACTATTATAAATTGTTAACTACAACTTTCGCTCCAGCATCACGTTATTCTGGAACATGGTCTGTATAGGGAAAGAGTTAGCGCCAAATAGCGTCTTTTCCGGCTCAAATGATATACATATGCCGCAGCCGATCAGAGGTAGATGCACTCAGTATACGTGGTGCTTACAAAAGAAATACAGTTCAGTATATTGTAACCTCCGTCATATTAGGTCGTGTTAGCTATCCGATCATTAGGCCACTCCTAGAATGCCAAAGTTCTTTTTATTTTGTTCTTGCACCAGGCGCTTTCATTGTCTATTTGCAGGGTCGTATCTGCTTTTTGACAGAATACTCTTCAATAAGTGGAATGCTACTTGTCTTCGTTGATACGAACAACGTACAAGAGATAAACACGGAAAGAGAGCAGATAATATACGTGCTCCCCGTCATAATCAATATTTTCAAGCAAGCGGGATAAATCAATTGCCATTTTCCCGTTCCATTGCATTATACCCGACAAGTGAAGGCACGGACTGGTTTAACAAGCGCAAGCAAAAAAAAAAAAAAGAAAAATCGCCCGAAATCCTGCATATGAGGTTAAGCAGAAACGATGAAGCGGTGTAGGTAGATCCAGATGGCGAACTTCCCACAAATATTTCTCACTTTTAATAACATGGGACTCGCCAATGTAATTTCGATCCTGGTAAATCAATATTTTCCTCGATCTGTAGAATGAAAGAATGGGACGGCTAATGTCAGTCGTGTTCGCTCTTTTTCTACCCACGTGTCGAAAACAGAACTAAAACGTTGATACCGTTGTCTGCAATGAGAAAAAAAAATTATCAGAACCATGGTGTGTACGCCATTTGCGACGTAGCACTGCTGAGTTAAATGTAAGGAGCTTCCGCGAGGCACCGTTGTTTTTTCCAATAAGGTGTTTTTATTCGAAAAGACAGAACGTTCCACTTAACGAAAGAAGCTCACCCTAAAAGAAATGAAAGAACTTCAACAGTAAGCGCGCACAGAGTGCTGAATCGCGTACCACGCCATTGCAAAAAGTGGAATGCGTGTTACGCAGGAAGGTACAAAAAAAAAAAAAAAAACAGCAACGCGAGCATCTGGCAATGCAGGGCGGCAAAGCATACATTGAAAGCAACAAGCAGAAAACATCTGCGAATAGGAAGCAGGCAATGAAGCCGCAGGATGATGCATTTGCGTCGTAGATGTTTTTTTCTCTGTTCTCGGGGGAGATGATGAATGAATCTGCGCCTCCTTCTGGCAAGCTGAGATGGATTCTGCATAGACGACGCTTCTGTCCTGCGCCCGATGAAAGAAGCTGCGAATACATTTCGTCGACGTCGGCTCAACTCGACAATGAAGGATTGCCTGTTTGTTCGCAGAGGGCGCTCTGTATTCTTTTAATTAATGTTACGCTAGCATATCTGTTACGTATATACAGGGTGTTTCATTTTAGCTGCACCAAATTTTTTAAAAATTTCTGCTAATTGAGAGAGAAGAAAAAAGGAAACGACGCGTGCAAGAAAGAAACAGGCTTTCTGTGCAGCGATATTAAAAAAAGCAAAAAAAAAAGCTTAATTAGATACTGGGGTTTTACGTGCCAAAAACCCCATCTGATTATGAGGCGCGCCGTTGTGGGGAACTCCGGATTAATTTTGACCACCTGGGGATCTTTAACATGCACTCAATACGTGGTACATGTGCGTTTCTGCATTTGCCCGCATCGAAATGCGGGCGCCGTGGCCGGAATTCGATCCCGCGACGCCGTGCGGAAACAGCGCAGCGCCGTATCCACTAAGCAACCACGGCGAGTAGCGGTATTTAAGGACGTTCACCTTGAAGGGAAAATCTAAAGAAGTCGTGGTAACCATTCGATTCGCTGCAAAAAACAACAACAAAAAAAGAAAGAAGTGATTGAACCATGGAATGGTCCATAAGCGCAAACTAGAGTTCTAAAAGCTTTACTACGTTTTTTTTTTAAACCGACAGCAGCATTGCCTCTGATTATTGACACAATGACATTTTTGTTTTACTGCGCTCAGTATTTATGGGCTAGATATCTAGAGAACATTTTAACACCACGCTTGGCAGGTTAAATGAAATGAATGTTGGCTTTTACGATCTTTCGCAGTGGTACTACTAGGTGGATGATTTTGGCCCCACCTGTAGGCAGAATCGCAAAATGAATTTTGCCCACGAAGTAACGGCGTTTGCTGCGCCGTGCTATAACGACAGGCTACGTGAACAAAACATCAAATTAAAAAAAAGAAAACGTTGCAGCCCGATGTCTTTCTTGCATTTCAGTGAAAGAAATACGCCTGCCAAACCCTCTTTGACGATGATATGCTTCTGGGAAAACACGTGAACGATATCACCGGGCTGCTGAAGCGATTTGCTGAACAAAGAAGCCAATGGAGCCACGGCTTACGCGATAAGTACCATATAGCGATTGATGAAGACCTTTCAGCGTTTTGCTGCTGAAAGGCAGCGTAAAGTGCCAGGAGATTTTGGCGTGTGATGGCGATGTATCGGAAACAACGGTTGTGGCCATCATCTATCATTTTTACTTGCGGCAAACAGCCAATGCCTCTTTATCGATGAAGAATTTCTTCTTTAGATGGCTACACAATTTTATTATGCGTTGTTATCGTGTGCGGCGTTGTTGAGAGATGAAGTCACAATTATATTCACGTGAAGGAAAGAGATTGACAGTTAGCCCGATAATCATGTGTTTTACATGTTTCGTCCACATTTTCATCGCCACATTTATTTGAAAAAAAAAACAATACTTCCATCAGTCTCTACAGACACCATATATGACTTTTACCTCAGCAAATAGCGCAACAAAGAAGTCTCAAGCCAGCCGATAATAAATTTAACAGAACCAGAATGGTACTCTGTAATAAGACTGTAATCAGAATGCTTAGCGTCGACTACCGACTAAACGTAATTGCGCTTGTTTAGTTTTTGAACAAAATGCATAGTCGGCAGCGTTCTTATTACGATAAACCACGAAACCAGAATAAAGCTACATATGCGCATCGCAGCGAGAACATCGGATGCCGTGTTAACGAACACAGCCATTCCTAATCATCTTTACGGGTTCTGGAAGAACCTACAGAGAGCTGCTTTCATGAATGAGGTCTCGCCGTGCACGGCATGATGACTCTGATCATATAACAACACAGAAACCTAGACGTTCGGCACAAAAAGGCGATATCGGCAGTCGTGAAGCCTGCGGCAATAACCGGTGATGCGGAGCTACCATCGAAAACGTGCATATGGGAGCATTCCATCCACAGTTCTCTTCTCATTAGGGGAATGACTTCCAGGAGGCAACCTGCTACACGAACCTATTATGGTAAGCAAAGAGGATTGTTCTGATAACCCTCTATAACAACAAAAGATGGAATGGATGAGTTGGTCATTAATGTGATGGCAAAGGTGTACTATTGAATGAGATTTGTACGTCTTGGTCAATGTCGGTCTGCTTATTACACAAGGATGGGAATTGTTGAACATAGTATAGAATTAGGAGCCCTCAGGTCCAGACTGGAACCTCAGTTCATCTGAGAATAATGAATGTTATTTATTTCTTGTGAAGGACACAAGGATGAGATTTAGGCGGAGATATAGAGCTTCTCTGATCGGATATGAAACACAGATGCTCAAGGTTAGATGATGCAGGGGTAGCTGTCTTCACTGAACATTACCATCACTTCAGAGAATCATACTACGGTAACGTTATCACAGTAAGGTAGCACGTCGCTGAGATGCAGAACCAGGATGCACGAATGAGTGGGACCATCCGAGTATGAGCCGCGGAAATAGGTGCCAAACCTTGCTACAATTGCTAAGAAACGTAATATTAGCGTCATGGTAATGAAAAACATCATTCTATCACGACGGTTTCAGGTCTGACAGGCACGGCGCATCGCCAGTGGGCGCCGGCATTTGAAAGAGCACGATTGCCTATGGTTACCGCCTTACTCCGCGTCGCCAAATGCGCGGCTGCTACTACACTACTACTAATACAACATCAACAACGACTACTACTACTAGTACTACTACTAGTACTACTACTACTACTACTACTACTACTACTACTACTACTACTACTACTACTACTACTACTACTACTACTACTACTACTACTACTACTACTACTACTACTTACTACTACTACTACTACTACTACTACTACTACTATACTACTACTACTACTACTACTACTACTACAACTACTACTACTACTACTGCTACTGCTACTACTACTACTGCTACTTCTACTACTTCTACTAGTACTACTACTAATACTACTATTAATTATTAAACACTATTATTGCGATAGCAATTATATGGACACTCAAAAGCAGATTTCTGCCGTCGGCGTCGCCATCGCCGTGAGGTTCCGTATGACGTCATTTGGAGATGAAATCGTCGCCGCGCGCCGAACGCTGTATGTGCGAGTCAAAGAGCGCGAGGGGCGCGTCTTTCACGGGGAGTGAACGCACGGCGGAGAACAAACGCGCGTTCTGCGCCGTGCTCGCTTAAGGGCTGCAGAAGTAGGCGTCTCTTTTCTCCTTTACAATCACCATATATGTAGGACAAACGCGCCTTCTTCAGACGCGCGAGAGGCCGTGGGGGAGGGGGAGGGAAGGGAGCCGACGTTTAGCTGCGGCACCAAGTGCCTATTTATATCAGAGGCTCCAGCAACAGTCACCAACGCCGCACGCATTTTGAGCTAACGCGGGCAAAACGCCGATGGCGTCGACAACAGTTCTGCGTGTTGTTGCTACCAACGCCGCTCACCTTACTTCGTATGACATTGCTGTGTTGCTATCGCATTCATTGCTTCGCCCTTAGGGCGAAACTGTGTAATTTTTTGTTATTATTAAGACCAAAGTCATGAATTTCACAAGCAAAAAAGCAAGAATTTTTTATCTTATTCTGTGGATTCTGTACAATTGTGTAAGGTTTGTGAAATCAATGATGTCGGTGTACTTTTTGATACAACCTTGCAATTTTCTGCTCACACTAAACGCGTTGAAATGCGGGGTATGCGCTCGCTTGGTTCTTTTTACAGACTATCGAGGCAATTCAAGTCTCCTACACAGTTCCGCAAGTTGTACACAACCATCTGTCTTCCTCAACGCGAATACACGTCGGTCGTCTGGAATGGCAATTCTTGATCCAACAGTGGCATTATAAATCGGGGTCAGAAAAAGTGTCTGAGCATATATCATCACCGTTTTACTAACACGGACACTGGACCTTGTTCTAGCATTGTTGGATTATTGCCATTGCCCCCAGTTCGCTGCCGGCGTAATCGCGCTGATCTTCTGTTTCTTTTCGAACTTCACGGTATCCTCACGTATCCCCCCCCCCCCCCCTTTTTTTTTCCCCCCGATCGCCGTCTTAACTCTCGGGTAAATTTGCTTTCACTGACTGTTTGGCGTTAAAACGGAATTACGGAGCAAAAATGCGGCTTACCTTTCGCGATATTATGCGCTTTAAACCGGAAGTGCTGAACCCACCGATAACTAACGAACAGCGCTCGCATTCTGCGTATGCGCAGTTGTATAAAGTAGACTACCCTAGAGCCATTAATTAGGTTAGTACTAGCGAACGTTCGAGACTGTAGTGACAGGGACAGAAAGTGAAAGCTAATCTCACACATTCGTCCTAAAGTACACTACACTACGTACGTTCCTTAGCAAATGTTCCACATTTAGTCTAAGGAAAGCAAAGATAGTACGCTTAATAGTATGGCTGAAGCATGTGTAAGGTCTAAAATGTGCTTTTAAATTTATCTATTATTTCTACAGGAACCACTTTGCCATACTGTCCATGCAAGGGCCGGCTAGTTGATCCTGTTCTTATCAGTGCACGATAAATGTAGACAGACGGAGAGACGGCGACACACGTAGCACTGACAACAGGTTATGCGGCAAAGCTCACGAGAGCCACCATTATTCTTCTGCAGTCGGGTTTGGTTGGTTCGATGCTCTCTCAGCCCGTCTTTCACGCATTGACCTACTCGGCCCACATAGGCCACTCGAAACAGCTCATTACAAACATTACAAGCACGCTAGTGAAGCGAGCTACGAAACACTGAAGCAATCATTCTTGTGCATTAAAAGAAGGAAACTACGCGCACGACGTGCTTTGTGCACGCATGTGATTGTGCGCACGACGCTGAACCATAAGCTGCTTGCAAGTTCTCTTTCTGGTCAAGATAGTGTTAGTGAATGTAGAAGTCGCATGAAGTTAAAACCGTAGGAGCCCCAATTTACAATTTGGGACGTGAAGCGGATTTTGGAGAGTTCACTTTCAAAAAAAAAAAAAACCTAATGTTGAGCCAGTTATTTGTCTTTTTTTTTAATATGCAACATGGTCGTTGACTGGGGATAATAAATAAATAAATAAATAAATAAATAAATAAATAAATAAATAAATAAATAAATAAATAAATAAATAAAAGCTGACACATGCGATACCACTCACAAATGCATAGCCCCTGCATCAGCTTCTTTCATGCACGCCGAAAGTTGCTGCACAAGCTTCCTTCAAAACGCTAAAGCGCATCATTCAGGAACTTCAGTCCTGAAGTTTGCATTATTTCAAGAGTTCAGATGAATAGTTCACGGTCCCAGTTAGCGACCAGATTCGGTAACAAAGCACAGATTTTCCAGAATTATTCCTTCGAAACGATGAGGCACCAGGCGCCCAGTTTGTGCCTACGTCTACTAACAATTGGGTGCTAGAAGATCATCCACGTGAGAACTGTCCACGTTCTCATCCAGCGGGGGTTCTGCAGGGCTCGGCACTGGGGCCCAATTTGTTTTTACTGTATGTAAATGAATTTGCAAATGATGTGAATCCAAATGTAGAAGTTCGATTATTTGCCGACGACTGCCTGCTGTTCTGTCGGTGCAAAGTGTCAGCTATCCAGTTTTGCTTAACGAATCCTTGCAGATTATATTTGATTGGTGCTCCAGGTCGAACATGAAGATCAACTTCGATAAGTCGACTTTCATAGCATTCTCAAATAAGGAACTTCCTTTCAATTTTTATGTACGGTATAAACGGTAAAGAAACCAAACACTCAAACAAACTGAGTACCCTGGTGTAACAATCACAGATAACCTAAATTGGAAAGACCACGTCGATATCTGTGGAGCGAGCGGCCCAACGCAAACTTGGCTTTCTCAAAACAAAACTGTTTTTATCAGCTGCAACCACAAGCGTGAAGCTTAAAGCTTACAAGACGATCTTACGCCCAGGCTTAGAAAACGCCAGTGTATTTTGGGATCCTCATGAGCCATACCAAATCAATAAACTTGAACGGGTTCAGGAATTGGCAGCAAGATTTACTTACTTTTCCTACCGACGAACGCAATCCGCAACAGCCCTGCTAACAAGGGCAGGACTACAAAAGCTAAATGTCCGGAGAAAAATAGCCCGCTAAAGTTCTTTTATCAGTTGTCAAACGATAAATTTACCTTGAACTGATCGCCATTCCAGCTCCCACCTGGAAGAATTTCACCTCACACCAATCATTGTAATGTTTTTTTGCCCTATGAATCACGAACTGATGTGTACAAATATTCCTTTCTTGTTCGCGCTATAGCTGAGTGGAACAGCCTTGGTCAGGGAGCTTTCAATGATGTTGATGGCTTGACTTCCTTCGAGCGAAATTCGGAGTTGTGTTATTAATCTTTTTTTTTCTTGTCATGTGTATTTTCATCGATGACATATTTTACTCTATTGTATATGCATATCCCACCCTGTAACAGCCCGTACGGGCTTACAGTATTATAAATAAAAAATGTGGTTGATCCCTCTTATATAGGAATCGGTATAGAACACGAAAGTGAAACGTGTCTTCACAGAAGTAGTGTAATGTTTATTGCACATTGATATATAATGTCAATTGGTGTTTTGTGGCTAAAGCGCCCTTAGGCGTTGATGCACCCACGCTGACGCCTGGTGGCACGTCTCCTCCATCACGACTACCAACGTCGATGACCATGAGCAACCGTCGTGCATATGGAAGCTGCACTACGCTGCACACGCTAGCACAACGCGAAAGACGAAGCACGTAACTGACACACTAATACAACGCGCAAGACAAAGCACGTAACTGAATCGTCACCGAGTCAAATCAGCGCGTACAGCGCGTCGTAATTGCAGCCTCCGCGATCAACTTCAGAAACATTTTCAGAGCTAATTGCGGAGGCCACGCTCCGCTGTGCTGAGTACGGTGAACGCCACCTAGGTGGCGTTGGTAGTGCTTCTTGATGCCAGCGTCCCTTCGAATGCTGGCATCGAGGCGTCGTAGTGCTGAGACCACCGAAGCGTTCACTGTCGGTGCGCGTTAGTGTCATAATGCAGTACTTCTCTTTTCTGCTCGTAGGCGGCGGCACCGCCCCGAGCAAGAGCGCGGGTACACGGAGGAGTGTTAAGCCCAGACCACACGTACGCTTGCGGACGCGCGTAAGCTCGCGTCTACGCGCCTTGCGGTTGCCGCGCCTAGCGAGGAATGGCGTTTTGCATCCACAAATACGCGCGACAGCGCGCGCTCACTGGCATCACTTGTTTACACCTTGGCAGACGCCACTTCGTATTTCGTTGTTGGCAGTGCTTCAAAATGCTTCGATATTTATAAACGTAATTTTTATCTTTTTGGAGCTGTTAGATCAGCCCAAAAAGTGAAGAAGAAGCACTTTCTTGCATGGTATAATTCTGCTTAACTGAGAGTTGAATGTACCGCGCCGTCGCTGCGTAGCCAGGCGCGCCGACGCGAGGCAGCCCAGGCGCGCGATAACTGAGAGGAGCTGATCAGCGAGATCGCGCCGCGTTTCGACGCGTACGAGCCGTGCCGCACCGTCTGCGCATGCGTGGGCGCGCGGACGCGAGCTCGCGCGCGTTTGCAAGCGTACGTGTGGTCTGGGCTTTAGATATATAAGGCGCGTCTGTGTAGCTCTCTGCAAATGCGTTTGTGGCGCAATGGGTTAAACGCTCGGCGATCTATCGTCGCGGACCGAGAGGTCGTGGGTTCGATTTCCAAATTTTGCATGTTTGTGGAACTTTTTCTTCTGGTTTCTTTCTTTGTATTATGTTCTATGACGTATTTCCGTGACGGAAATACGTCAGTGAAGTCTTGGTGGACCCCGGCATAAAACACTTTCGTGTTAAAATAAAACAAATCTTGACCGAGGAACAAAAGTCAACCCGCAATTGAACGTCATCCTGGGATCTGAGGAGCAGAAATAAGGTTGGTAATCCATCAACTTTCCTGAAAGCGTACTTATTGTGCGATGTGAAGGCGCTATATGCGCACTATATGGGGAAATATAGGGTATTGAGGTATCTACGTTTTTCGAGAGTTTGGGAAGCTTTCCTTAGAATGAAGGGATATGGATAGGAAACTTTTCAACCAAGGGGTTACTCAATCACTTCCCATTTCACGATGTCACCGGCAGGCAGGCGTTGGAATCGGGCTTCATCGGTTCCGTTGTACACTTGGATATCTTATATTGAAGCCTTTATCGAGCGTCACCTTCCCCATAGGACTCCGAGCGTGGCGCCAAGTCGCCCAAAAAGTGTGAAAGACCTTTTAAATATATTTGCGCAATAAAAGAATTGCATCTCTATTCTCATTTCTTTCGTGTTTTTAAGCGACAGATCTTATCAATAATTTACACGTGTTAGGCTAGAAGCGATAACGTTGGGTTTTTAAAGATCTCACTTATTTTACGCGACAGAGTGGCTGCGCAAGTGGCTCTTGAAGTCGTCTTTCATGTTTACGCCATTAGAAATGAGTGCAATCTAAGGAACACATGTATGAATGTGATAGTTTGGCAAATCGAACTGCTCCAGTTATAATCATTTATTTGAGTCTTCGATTCCCGCCTTCAATTTTTAAAAAAGTGCGTGCCCACACATGCTGTTTTTCGCTTTTTGTAGCTTACGTTCTCTTTTATTAGCAGCAGACTAGCTGTAGCACTTTCCCGCCTTTTCGGCACCGCAGCACGTCTGGCACGAGGCGGGGAATTATTTCAGGCCGAGTCATGCACGGCTCAAAGGCGAGCCTCATCGACACTACTAGTAGACGCAATAACAATTGTGCACCTGCTGTGAAATCTTGTTCAAAGTCAATCTCAGAAATATCGGTCTCTCAGTGATGCCGGCTGGTGACGTCAACTGTTCACCAGCTGGAATTTAAGGACGCCTGACCCTCTACTTCTGTTAGTCAAGGCTCCCAACGTTGGCTATAGATCACCCAGGTAAACTAAACCTGTTTTTTTTACATTTTCCTTGTTGTCTCTCTGTATACAACCAGCACCCCACACACGAAGATAGGTTGTTGCGCTACAGATATGCCATGCAAGATAAGGATGGCCAGTGTTCTTGTTCAAAGTACCCAGACAAACGCGAATACGCGGGCATACATTTATGCAACGTTGTTGGAACGGGGAGGAAAGGGAGGGGGGGATAATGGGCATTCGACAAGAGCCTCAAGTGCAGTGACGACATCAGCGACGTGAAATCAATGTCTCATTTATCGCAACACGGTTACTAAACTCGCTTCTCTGGATTTGGCGAGCAGTTAGATGGTTGGTTCTGCTATCCCAAGGAGAAAAACTGCTGCAGAACCAACCATCATAACCGCTTTGTCACGTGAGCTGTAGGTGTTGTTTACAACATTCCCCTTTCCTGCGGCCGCGAATACATTGGTCAGACGGGACGCTGTCTCAATGAACGATTAAAGGAGCACAATAATCATGTTTTCACCTCCGTTTCAGGTCATCTCGGTATTCATTGCAGAGACCACGGTTGCAATCCGTTGTTCAATAGCACACAAATTATCAGTCGCAATAAAAACAAACACACTAGAGAAATCATTGAAGCGCTTGAAATTCACAAATCTGGGGAGCGCTGTGTCAGTGCCCCTTCATTGTCACTGTGCGATAAAGAAGTGCAATATTTAACCACATGATTTGCATATTGTTTGTTGGAAGCTGAGTCCTGAACACGTGCCACCTTTCTGTTCCTTCTATTGTGCCTTAGCGTGGTATTTAAACCTTGGTTATGTGCGCAATAAAATTGTTGTAAGTCAGCGCTCTTTCCTGTCCCTTCTGTCCCGTTTTCATGTAGATCGTCGCGCTGCTAACCAAAAATGCAACTTTACCAACACGCCCGTTCAGCCACCCTTGCGAAGCAAATGGCACACGTGTCTCAGAATCATGTTCCTTCATGCTGGTCATCCACGTATGGCGTTCGCGTCGCCCATTATCAATCGTCACGCATGGTAGGCTTACGCTGAGCAGTCCTCAATGTGAAGTCATGTGTCGCAGGGCGAAATGCAGTACACGCTTGGGCACTCAGCATAATTAGGAAACCGATCGCTCCCTTCGCGAACAAAGCTTCACTTAGGCAAAAAAAAAAAAAAAAAAAGAGTCGGGTAAGAGGAGATGCACGTGAAAGTACTCTGTGCCTTTCCCAGAAAGCGCAATCTCTTGTTTGTGCAAGCCCCCGAGGTATGGAATGTCAGAAACGATACACCTTTTCCTTGGAGTTTCATTTTTTTTCCATCCTGCCAACCACATTTATTACCGATTAAAAAAAAAAAGAATTTACCGAAAACAACACTCGCTGCAGGCTCGCTGAAGTGAAAAAATATTGCTGACATGGTGGTGAAACGGTATTAATTATGGTAGCCTCTTTATTGCGAGAAGACGGCGGCAGTAACAAATTTATAGCTGAGTTTTGCTAAACATGTTGTGTTTCCTTGCGAAGAACAACAGAACGAGCCAAGCGCAAGTATAGCTGATTAATACAGGAAAGCTCTCAAATAATCAGTTTATGTCAATTAGGCCGCTTTTGTGCATTCAACAATGACATATGTACATGGATTAAATACTTGACGATATTGGTCGGTACTTGTCCATTCTTTATATCTCGCTATACAAACTGAGTGGAAAAAGAGGTTCGTATAAGCCACTTCTGTGTAACGAAGCTTAAGACTCAGCTTTTTCTACATTCCGAAGCAATTAATGCTCTGAAGTCTGAGCAGTCTAGGATAAACGCGTTTCAGGACCAAAGTCCTACATTGAACCGATATTTTGTGCGTCTGCTTTTTTTTCCTTCTGCAGCCTAGATAATTAATATTACGTAATGCTGAACTGATCTCGTTTTGCTTCATTTCTAACGTTAGCAAATCCGCTTAAACGATTACTGTTCCGTGTATACTGTATTATCTGTTCTCCTTCACTTTAAGAGCGCGCGTTCGCTTTTCAACTCATTCCAGGGACATCACTTGAAAACTTTGGTCTCCTTCGGATTATCGGGGTCTGCTTCTATGGCACGTACATTTTCATTTTTATACTTTAACCCCCAAATAATTAGGCTACTTACTGCATTATTTCAGCATTTACGCAATGAAAAACGCTGTGAACATTGATCGCTGTCTGGGGCGTTAATCTCTCGCTACATTATCATGTTTCCATGGTTCCCAGTTCTCATTATCAACGCTATAAAATTATCAACTGTCCGTTTTAGTTTTGCAACCGATATATATATATATAAATGCATGGTCACATACTTTTTTTAACTTAGGCTATCACCACCCGTGCGAGCAAAACCTCTTCAAGGTTGCGTATATACCCTTGTAGACGGCACTATATACGGAGTGCGTGTATTGATACTGCACCGTTCATTCCATTATGGTCCGTGCTGTCTACATTGTATATTGACGAATGTTCAAGGGCTTTTATCAGCGAGTG
>NC_051156.1:183412507-183452450 GCF_013339745.2 Dermacentor silvarum
ACTGTTTGTGAAAACAAACCGACTATTCGCGCTAATGCGGTAATCAGGTGATTTACATGTGTGTTCCAGTTTAATTCTTCCTGAACCACACACCAAGAAATTTTTGTTCCCTAACGTGTGTAATACAATTTCCTTCAATGTGACGCTTATTTTACTTATGGGCTTGTTTATAGGTCTGAATATCATGTAGGTTGTTTTTTTGGCATTTAATCGAAGCTTATTTTGCCTTAACCATTCTGAAGATGCCTTAAATAGTTATTTACACTGACTTCAAGTGATATTAAATTGTCTGATGAAAAGAAAACGTTTGTATCATCTGCGTACATAATAAGTTCAGGGGAATCAGGAATTTCTACAATGTCATTTATATAAGCAAGGAACAATAGTGGCCCCAGTATGGACCCTTGGGGGACTCCTTGGTTTAACTTTATCTTTGTAGACATTGTGCTATTAATTTGCACGAATTGATAGCGATCTTCAAGGTAACTTTTGAAGAGTTGAAGTGCGACTCCACGTACTCCATACCTCAACAATTTATGAAATAATAGTTCGAATTGTATGGAGTCAAATGCTTTTTGAAGATCAAGAAAGAGCCCAAGAGTGTACTTTTTCTTTTCCATATTATCGATTATCTTATCTTTAATATACAATAGAGCTTGTTCCGTTGACTTATTTTTTTGAAACCCATATTGACTCTTTGTTATTATTTGATATTTATCAAAAAAAGATGCAAGTCTATCGTAAATTACTCCTTCAAATATTTTTGATATTGTTGGAAGCACAGATATTGGTCGATAGTTTGCTAGGCTATTGATATCACCACCTTTATGTACTGCAGTGACTTTTGCCACCTTTAACTGTTCCGGAAATATACCGGCAGTGAGGGTGAGGTTGATAATATAGGCCAACACATCACATATCAATGGTGATATCAATTTCAACTCAGCAGAGCCTATTTCATCAATCCCTGATGCAACATTGTTTTTAAGCTTTTTGATCAAGTTTTCTACTTCAACCGGATCTGTAGGTACCAAAAAAATAGAATAGGGCACAGTAGACTTATCAGCAGTCGGGGCACTTTCCTTAGTTCCATAGGTTGCAACATAAGAGCCCGCGTTTATAAAGTGTTCGTTCATGGCATTGGCCAACCTTTCGCCGCTGAGTGTTTCGCCATTAATTGTTAGGTCCTGTGTCCTATGACGGCCTTTATTCCTGTTCGTAAGCCCATTTATGACTTCCCATAATTTCCTCTGATTGTCGTAAATTTTTTCAAATAACTTTTCATAGTAGATCATTTTAGCCTTTCTTATGTCTGAAGTTAAAACATTTCTATACGTCTTGTATGCGTATAACACCAATAAGCGGAAAGTTATTACCTAATATCGTTAGAACAATCACGCAGGTCGCTGTAAAGAGTAAGGCTACACCGACTGGCCGATTCTATTCCAGGATTGCACAGCACTGCACAGTACTCGTGAGACGGAATGCAGGTGGGCGCGAGTGGCCACTTCCATCTTCCGTTCTCACTTTCCGTAATGAAAACGCACGTGGCCTCTGTTCTTGGAAAGCGAGGGGAGCCATTTCGCGGAACCAAGACGGCGGCATGGATCGTACTTACTTCTGGGCACGCAGGACGAGGTTCCACGAAGGCGTGCATGCCAAGGAATGGATAACATCGGTTATCGCCTTTTCAGGAGAAACGCAAAGCCGCACGCCATACTAAATACAATATGCTACTGTTTCTACAGCTCAGGTCAATGCTCCCGCGCAAGAGGCTCGGTGTATTGTCGTTGCATTGCCCAGCGCTTGTTTCTCGGTTAAGGATAAAACTTGTTGCGGGGACGAATGATCGAGTCGCTCGGAAAAACCGGCGCATATATACTTCATTTTTAATTGTTCGAGAAATTATTAATTGACGAGAGAAACAGAGCGAGGATTATGTTCGATCCGCCACTGCAGATGTAGAGTCCTCGTATGAGATCCCGAAAGAGCTACGGAAGCCCTGGCAAATGCCGTTTCGTGCACTATTTTCCGTACACCGTCGTTTCAGTGTTAGAGTTACAACACCGCAGATCAGTGAGTGGGTTTACTGTAATACAGTGCGGGGTATATTTCACACCTACCCCCTCCTTTTTTGTGTTTTTTGTTGTTTCATTTGCTGACGTAGGAAGCTAGCAGAGAAAAAGGTGACGCAGAGTGAGTCTCGCGATATGCCCATATCGATCTGCCTAAATATCTTTCCGCGACTTTGGACGTAACCGGAAAGACAGTTCATTTGAAATTTAATTTCATTACAGATGGTCTGTTACAGGTGGTCTGTGGAGGTGAGTATAGCATGCTTTATGAATAACCAGAAGGTTATTCATAAAGGATCACTAGGAGATATAACGGGAAATATAGGAATGAGAATGACGATGAACAGGAGGGGGGACATCACCAGAAGAAAGCAAAGCAAGATGCCGTGCTGGCAATCTAAAGCGGAACCTTTAGTCAACACGAGTACAAACGAAACGCTCAAGACTCAAGAGTGATAAGGCGTGAGGGCTGCCAGCATAAGGAGTGCTAGATGGCGTGAGTTACGCCCGTGAGGACTTTATAGAAAAACTAATAATAAATAAAAATAAAAAATAACTTATTCAAAGGTTCCGCGGATGGTTTTAATAATGTCAGGACTTGCGCTTGTGCCGTCGTCCGCGATCGACCGAGTCACCGCAGCAACGAACAGTTTGGAGGGGCCGGAGGAAAAATATTCATACAGGCACTGCCTGAAAGTTATTCGGTTTTGACGATGATTAATGAAGGCGAAATGGCTGGCTTGAGAAGACAGGCGCAACCTAAATATGTCTCTCTAGAGGGCGCTCGATAATTTTGAGCAGTCTTGTGAACTCGGCTCTAGAATTACAAAAAAAAAAAAAACAATAAAGAGCTGTATATATGTTACCCAGAAGTTAAAAGCTTGTTTTAAAGGGGCGTTCTTTAAGCGCAATCGATTGAATATATCTTAATATGGATTATAGTGGCGTTGCGACGTGATAGATTATGATTGCTATCAATTTCACGCGTGCCGCAGGCTTCTGAGGCGCCTCCTACGTAACTCGAATGTCCGACGTCACGCGACATCACGTCACCTAGTAAGGCGGGCAGCCCGTTCGTTCAAACCGGAGTACGTACAGTGTTTGACACGCCTATTCTTTCTTTCTTTCTTTCTTTCTTTCTTTCTTTCTTTCTTTCTTTCTTTCTTTCTTTCTTTCTTTCTTTCTTTCTTTCTTTCTTTCTTTCTTTCTTTCTTTCTTTCTTTCTTTCTTTCTTTCTTTCTTTTGTTTTGAAAAGTGAAGCTTGCATTCGACGCAATGGCCTGTTCATGAGGCATCCTTTGAATTTACACGCAGGTCTTGAGGTCGATACTCCTTTGGCTGTTTCCTAGGAATTGGCGAATGACTTTCAGTGGAGGCACGATGGGCTCTCTGATGATAGAAGACATTGTCGTCGCTTAAGAGCGAGAGGTTTACGGCGTAAAGTTTTATCTTACTTGAGAACGCTGTCTCTATTCATTCGCCACTCGGCCGCCTGCACTTATTCCGGAGTCAAGTGTACGTGTGTTTTCGCATGATCCACGCAACAAATGTAATGTGGAGAATAAACAGTAGCAGGACGTGAAGACAGAGAAATGGGCAAAACGAAATAAAAGGTGTCAAATGGTTCGGCCTACGTGAGGTTTAACAAAATTGTCCTGGCTAGCTGAAAAGAAAAAAAGAAAGGAAAAGAAGGATTGTAATTTTCTGCTGGCGCGTGAAGGCTTCACGACGTCTTCTCGAAAAAAAAAAAAAAAACAGTGAATGTCAAGAGAGAGGGAGAGAGGAAAAAAGATTTGGCGGGAATAATAGAAATGGTAATGAGCTAGTTGAAAGAAATAAAGTAATAAAAAAAACGTGCAAGTGCAAGTGGTATAGACATGGAAAAAAGATTTTAGGCAAAGCTGCATTTCTTTTTTCATTCCTATGGAACACCCGTGAAGGGATTATGATGGCGATATCAGAGACAAGGCAATCGCAACAAGAAAGTCGTCTTCCCAACCAAGGGATAGTAATGTTTGTCTCGTTGTAGTGGGAAAACACGTGAGCAATGAATATGAAGAAAAGTATCGTTTCATTATACGTGAATACAACAGTTTGCTCAAGCAGGCAAACCTCGTGTGACGTAGGAAATGTCTCGCTTCTCTGGATGTTTGTAAACGTCATCATCTTCTTCTTGTTCTCGCCCCTTTTCAAAGATTTGCCTGCGGCACAATTTTTTTTATTAGAAGAGAAACAAACTAGTTGCAACAAAATTTTCCAGAAGCATTCTATTAAACGGATTACGCAAATGGTGGAATAAAAGAGAAATGATAGGCCTGATGTCGCCATGCGAAAATTCAACGTGGTGCATGAAAATGTACACTATACAGACCACAACATACCAGTATAAAATTATAGGAAAGTAAAATGGTATCATCAGGGTATCTGCAGCCCTATAAGAGCAAAAGAAAAGAAAAAAAAGGTTTGGGCAACAACCCTTCCATTTATCTTAAAGTCCTCTAGTGTATTAGGTTTACCTGAGCCGTTATCCACCTTAAATAAAAGAAATATACCTCTGGTAGCAGCGTGCTGTTTGCTTATTTCACGATGCCATAAACACTAAAAATTCTTGATCTGCATTTTTTTTCCAATTAGGGCTAAGTAAATTTGATCAGCACGCTTACACAGGTGATGCGCTAAGGCCGAAACTAACGTGATTACGTTTCGCTGAGCTTCGTTTATTCTCGACCAAATATTTTAAGTCAGCGCCGCAGTCTAAATACTGTGGTGCGGTATAGAAAACGTGAAAGACTATTTCGACTTTACCTTTTATTGCGATAGCAATTATATGGACAGTCAAAGCGGATTTCTGCCGTCGGTGTCATCGTCGCCATCCCGTGAGGTTCCGTATGACGTCAAACGGCGATAAATCCTCGCCGCGTGCCGTCTGCTTTATGTGCGAGTGAAAGCGCGCGAGGGACGCGCGCAATCACGGCGAGCGAACGCAAGGCGGGGAGCAAACGCGCGTTCTGCGCCGTGCTCCCTGGAGGGCTGCAGAGTTAAGCGTCTCATTCCTCCTTTACAATCACCATATATTTAAAGAGCAAACGCGACTTCTTCCATCGCGCGGAAGGACGTGGGGGGACGGGAGGGATGGGAGGCGACGTTTAGCTGCGGCACCAACTGCGTATTTATATAAAAACGTTGCGAGGCGAGAAGGTGGTAAAGACTTCGGACGCTGCTCGACGAGTGTCCCGTTGTAATCTCGTCGAAAACCTCCGAGCCGGCCCCAGAGGCACCGCCAAGAGTCACCAACGGCGCGCGCGTTCGGTGCGAACGCGGGCAAAACGGCGACGGCGTCGACAACTAGTTCTGCGCGTTGCTGGTGCTGCTGCATGTCCAAGTTTATACAGCTGATGAAACTACCATCCTTACTACGTATAGCTCTCTACTAAGTTGCTATAGTAATTGATGCTTCGCCTTTCGGGTGAAACTGCGACATTTTGATTTTTCGCTTAATTAAAACAAAAGCTTTGAAAAGGAAAACAAAGAAAGACGCTTATATATAGTGCACTGTTAGGGCGCTGCAACAGCAGAACATCCTTCAAACCTGACCGGCGCAGACGATTGGTGTTTCTTGACTTTGTGTCAACTTATTGTTTGTAATTTATTACTTGAAGAAGTAATAACCGGAATCATTCAACCACTCACTTGGAGAGAGACGAAGAAGAAACTTCAGCACGCGCCCTTTCTGATTTTGAAAATATCAAGCGTTTCGTAATCGATAACTATGTCTGCCGACGACAGCGTATATAGTGCGCTCGAGCACGTTCCTTTCGAAGGCCCGAACTTTTAGACGCATAAACTAACGCGAGAAACAAATGAAAAAAAAAAACAGAAAGAAAAAGAGAGAACAAGAAAGTACACCGAAAGGTGGCGGTAATGTGAAATCCGAGATTCTTCGTGGGCGTCTTTCAGTCTTATGCTGTCATAACCGTAACTGATGAGTCAGACTTGCAGACCACTGGCATGTCTGAAAATGTTATCCCGCAAAGTTGTTCTCGTTAGTGCAGAGAGTTGGTCTCTGGGAGCAACGTCGTAGTTCCACCGTGCCAGTCCAAGTTTGTCGTAAGACACCGTCGAGTTTGCGCAACTTGCTCAGTGGCTCTTCACATCGAGACCGAATATGTCTAGTTAGCGAAGTGTTGAAACCACGTTGTGATGTAGGCTGACGGCCAGCGAAACTTTGACTGCTTGCAACATCTAGACTATAGTAAGCGCGTGCTTAAGCAGTCATGATTTGAAGCAAGACAGATGCCACCACAGGAATAGGTCACAGTGATGATTCTGTGTGAGATTTTGTAGGGCAGCGGTGGGCTCATATATGTTTGTGTTGCGTTCAGTAAATTCGCTGTCCATCATTGCCGCTTCCTCGGCGTTGTCCTTTAAAAGAGGTTCAGTTACCCATTATGAGCTGAGTATACAGAAACAAAGTAAAAGGCTGTCACTGTCTGCAAGCTGTTTTCTTTGCTGTACTGCGATAGAATATTAAGGTAATTAATGTTAAAAGTTGCGTTTCTGAACCCGAGTAATGCGGGAACTCGAGAACTTTAGCTCGAGGGCAACTCCGATTTGTAAATGTGAGAAGCAAGAAATGCTTTTACGGGGCAACTGCTGAACCGATTTGAATGAAAATTGCGGTATAAGAGATAGAAAGTACAATTCTAGCAATGGCAGGAACCAAACTCTTCATGGAGGATCTCGCATTTTTTTACAAGAATTTCCATATGATTGACAAGCTAGAAGAGAAAAAGAAATGCCCGAAGTTTGCAAACCCGTAATCCGTACCACAAACAGATATCGCAGCTTTGTCAACTGCGTCTGTTAAAGCACCTCAAGCGGACACTGTGTGAAGTATGAACTTACAGCTTGTGTGAAATTGTTAAATATTTACGAGGATTTTCGAAAAGTTCTACTCAGAAAGTAGTAGTAGAATTTAAAGGGATGTATGATACATCAATTTTGCCCACTTTAGTTATAATAATAGTTTCAGTTTACAGAACTGGTGCATCGTTTGTTTTTTTATCGCCGACTTACAGAGTTATAAACTTGATACCTAAGTTCTTGAAATAGTCAATTAAAAAAAACAAATAGATGACATAAATTGAAAATCCGCTTGATAGACTTACTACATTTTTAAAATTTCCTTTAAATGCAACAAACCTCATCGGAATCGGTGCAGTGGTTGTCGAGAAAAACGATTTCCCTGTTCCCATGTATTTAAATTTAAGATTCCGAGCTAAAGCTTGATTTGCTATTTTACCTTTCGGTTGCTTTGGAAAATGTCTTTTTTCAGTATAGCAATGTGATAAAACAATGCTCATATGTACATTAACTAAGTGCATTGACATGTTTGGGAAAGCTTACTGAATATTGTAGCTGAACTTACGATTAATAGATCACGGGCAAATATGGAACTAATTAAAGTACTCCAAGAGGTCCACAAAATGAAGGAATGTAAGAATAAACTAAAACAAACAAACAAAACAAACAAACAAACAATAAAACAAAAAAGTATCGCATAATGCGAAATGGTGTAAAGCAGTAGTCAGTGCGACTTCAAGGAACCAACGTTTCCTAAAAACAATGCGTATGGAAGCAATAACTTGGTATTAATGTGATACACCGTCACTGGTTGAAGCCGCCCTTAAAATTAAACACGAGCGTCTGATTATATCTATTTTTATACTTCAGAACTATGTGAAGGAAACTAAATATGCGGCATCTGCTAAATTAGGGATTCCTCAATGAAATTCCAGGCGGAGCTACGGTTTGGGCACCGTTGTTAAGTTCGCTCTATAGAGACGGTCTGATGCATAATCAATTCATGTAAACGAAGTTTGTGCAAGTGGCGCAGAGAAGAAACTCAAGATACTCGGAGACCGTAATAAGGTCACGACAGCAAATGTGGTTATCCTTGGTTAATATGTAATCTATTTCACCTTTTCAGTCTGGCTAATAATTTTTTTGGTGTGCTGATATCGGAATAATTCAGGGCAAAAAAAAAAACACAACTAGGAGAGACATGTTATATAGATATTACCTCCTTAATGAAATGCTCAGTGAGCCAGGCGAAAATATTACAGTTACTGAAATATGAAGTTTATGGACTGTGTCCAGAGGTCACAGAAAGACAGGATATTACACATTCTCGTCACACATAGGTACGTATAAACAGAAGATATCGTACTTAAGAGCAGCTCAGAACATGAGGCATGCACCAATCGATGCAGTTAACACTGTTTTTCAGGATGGCAGGCCATTTACAAATAAAATCTAAAGGATTAAAATCTTCGTGAACTTCGAGCGATACATTCTGAATAATGGCTCCCGTTCTCCAGCCGGTAGCGGAGTCTTCACCCGACCAAGCAGCTTTTCATGACTGATCTCTTACAGAGGCCATGTGGCACAGTTCCTGACATTATAATCTTCATTGCTATTATAATGTTAACCACAGTTAAATCATCCTCATCGTCGTTACAGTCTTGCTTCTTTCATGGCGTGACCAATATGGCAGCCTACTACACGTGTTTCTCATCATCAACTTTCTTTTCTCTGCGGATGGACTTCTGCCAAGCGCAAAATTTTCGTCCATGCTGTATAGGTTATTGGCGCCAGTGACCCGGGCCTTGTGTTTGTCCTGCGCAAGTTCCATCCACTCTCTTGAGTCGACGCAGGTGTCAGCACTTGGGTGATTTGTAGGTAATGAGCCCTTCTAGCGCTAACTTTGCTACAGAATGAGCAGTTTCGATTCGATTCATTTCGCTATACAAGCCACAGGATAAAGATTTTGTGGGCTACATCTAAAATAACAGTTCGAAACGCTGCACATCCTGAGAAAATCTGACTACGGAAAAGGGTGTTCCCTTCTGACGATCACGTTTGCTGGAAATTACGCCAGAAGTGCGGTGCTCCTTTACATCCCCGATTGTCATTGATATCTATAATGCTCCATCAGAAAAAAATATATATGCAGATCCCACGCACTGTGGGAATCGATCTAAGCGAAGCAATCAGTGCGGTCTGCTTGTCGCTTCTGGTCGTACTGCTCACGACGCTCGTCGTCTTTCATGGCCGCCACGCGTCGTTTCCATGCCTCACGTCTTCGAGCCAGCGTACATTCGCGGTCTGCACCACGTTTAGCTGCGTAGAGAAGACGCCCCTGTTCCGCGCGACGCTTCTTTCAGGCCTGGGTGTACCCGACGCGGAGTGCACGTTTTGGAACCATTTTGCAGGCGCGTGTTTGTGCGCTCCTTCTGCATACGTGGCCAGCACGCTGTTGAGACGCCAGCTCCAAGCGCTCTCTTCAGACTATGGACCATTGTAAAGTTTGCACTATTACAGCCGAGCACGTGACCTCCGCAGCCAAGCACCTGCATTTTTGTCGCATAGGAAAGCCAGCACAGCACGTATCATTCTCACAAACTGCGAAACGCTGCCGCAGTGGCGCCGACCAGTAGGGATGCACGGAGGCGAGCACCATCTGGTGGTGTTGCAAGGAACCCAGCGCGCGCGAGCAAGACCATCACAGCAGCAGCAATGGGAAAGTCGGGAGAAGAGACCTAGAAAGCTTCGCTTTAACATAAAATGAGTAAACTCTATTAGTGCTCGTTAGTGCTCCTTCAATGAATTTGCCACTTGCCAACAGTTTGTTGATGACCAGACGGGTCTGCTTCGCGTAGGAGCAATGACCCGATAATAGCTAGCCGTTGCGATGGTCCGTGCTTTCAGATTATCGGGGATGCATACCAACAACACCAACAATATGTCTCGAGCACAGCTGCAATAACCTGCCGTGGGCCCCTAATCAAATCTAAAAGCTCTGTTCGCATTAGTCCTGTTCCTTTTTTTTATTCTTGGGGAAATGTGGCGTCACCATTACAAAGAACGAACAGGCATAATGTTCTCTTAAAGACAAAAGCCCCTCGCGAGGGCGAAGGCCATTTAGCGTGATTAATTGTGTCACAACGTGTACTGTAACCCAGACTAATTAAAGATACAGTACCGATGGGGACAAAAACTAACCAATGTTGATATATTGAAAAGGAAACGATACTAAGCGCCAGGTTCGTCGTAGTTATACGCAGCGGGTAATTTTAGTTTGATGACCTTTCCTTTGCTGCTATGCCGTGGCTCGTGAAAACCTTTCATGTGGCCCCAATCGAAGCACACGATCGAGAGTGCGATTCATTATCGATGGAATGTGTCTCACTTTTATTTCACAAAATGGGCGCGTCGATTGATTTGCGAGTCTGGTGCAAATTTGATCGCTCTGTACTATATCAGTGGAGCATTTTTCTTAAAAAAGGTACAATTTTGCATCCGCTTTGTTGTGCGCCTACTGAGTAAGGACCCAATGTAGCTTTTGTTGCTTGCTAGTTTTACTTTACCTAGATGCTATTGGGCGTGCTTAGGCACAGCGCAACTGAGATTGTGAGGCAAACTTAGCATGACAGGCATGCAGTGACGACCCTTCACAGGTCGCTAGCTGCCTGACATAACACTATTGCTGCTTCAGTTCCAGGAACTAAATTAGCAGGACTGCAGTTACAAGCATGTAAAATGCATGATAAAGCGAGTTTCCCTACGACACCAATATGTTGAAGCGAACGCGTCACCGGTGCAAGCATGATAAAGCATGTGCGCCAATCATCCCCGAGAGCACCGACGTTGAATTTAATTTTCTTAAGCTTCTTATTCTGAAATGAAAAATATTAAAACAGCTTAAATAACGAAGAAATCTCAATATGTTCAAAGTGATTCCGGCGGTTTTATCATTCCCAAGTTCAATTTAAAAGTAATAAAAGTGACAACAGAAATATTTACACCGTTAAAGGAAGAGTTGCTAGTAACCATACTTAAACATCGGCGGGTCTGGGATGACGAGTATTTAAAGCTGAACTGTTCATCTTGAAGTTTTGTCTTTTTTTGCGGATAATTTGATCGCTGCCGTATAAGGCTAGGTTCCAAAGGACAAGGTCATTTGAGATCCTGAACCTGCACAGTTAGATTATACATAGAATATTCCAAACAACTCCGCTGCTTTAATGGCTGTATTTTGAAAATTTGTTTCTTTTATCTTCTTTTCATTTTCTTAGAACTTCTGGAATGTGTGTCTATTGTCTATCGTTACAAGACAACACAGCTCACTCAGTCATATACCTGTATAAGTCAAATAAAAACTGAAATCATCTCTTCTTAATAAAAAAAATGAAAGGAAAATGCGGACCGTGTATTCTCAGTGCGCTTGAATTTACAGAGCCTTAAAGACCATAACTGCATTCGACAACTTGACGTAACACTTAACAACAAATGGATAAAATCCATGCACACTCCACTTTCGACTGATAAATCATGTGATGCGATTGGTTGGCGTGAACTTTTACCTAGAAGTGTCCCTAAGCGTTACGTCACATTGGGGAATATCTGCGCATGCGTAGACGGAGGGCAGGACTACATATGATTGTCTAGGCCTTGGACGTTTTCAATGCGGCTGCCAGCTAGTGCCAAGCTGTGGCACTCTTAAACGAGCGTCCAGATAAGATAATCAATATTTATCTTCGCTGCTTAGCTAGAAAGGCTTGGTTGTTGTGTCACTACAAGAGGTATTGTTCGTGCTTATAGGTTTTGTACTCCATGCAATGCGTTAAGAGAACAGGAGTCTTCTATCCCTTCTATTTTTTTGTACCCTGCATGTGGTACTGTGAAATCTTTTAAAAACGTTTTCCGCACATGTGAGTGTGTGTATAAATTAAAGGCTTGTGTTTACGCTAGCTGGCTTCCCCACAATAAGATGCCTTGTGAGGGGAAGCTTACATCTGGTGTACGGAAAGGAAGAAAGAGACTACTGCGCATTACCAACCTCCTGTGGTGAATTCCCGGCCATGGATAGTTACCCTTAACTGATGCCGTGCATCGAATATTAATAAGATACATCATAGAAAGAGGAAAGATGGCAGTCATTTGGAGTTTTTCTGCTGTGAACCTTGGCCAACCTCCGTCATGAGTGTGTGTCATTTATTTCTATTTTGTTTCAAACGCAAGAAAGCGGGAAGCTTGAACTCTTTAGGTCCAGCTATTCCGAAATACCAAATACGCTACTCAGGCAAAACTATAACGGAGAAAAAAAAAAGAACAACGAAGAAATAAAATCTCAACACACACACTAGACATGCAAGTAACAAGCGCTTAAACAGCGTAAAACCATACGGGCATTAGCACCGCAAGCCTAGTTCCATATCAAGGACACACAGACCTGCAAACTCAAGTAACAAGCGCTTAAACAGCGTAAAACCATACGGGCATTAGCACCGCAAGCCTAGTTCCATATCAAGGACAGTGCCATTTACATCAGACAATGACGGTGACTACGACAGCCAGAACAACAACGACAACAACAACAACAAAACGACAACACCCCCAACAACAAAAAAACAACAGCAATGAGGATGTAGTTACTGCACATACCAAAAGTTTCATTCCCGCCTTTCGAGCACACGATTTACTGATGAACACTAGGCGAAACGGTGCGTCTCTAGAACGCCGCGAAGAGCTATCCCCTTTAAGATTAGCGGGAGCACTTGAAACGCCTACATTTCTTTTGCTTATGTTTTTGTTGTCTCCCTATTAAGACATGTTCTTGTCGGGGACGAATAACTTTTGCGCCATTCTGTTTCCTGCTACTTCCACTTCCCGCTTCCATCATTCTTTTTGTTAAGTGAATTAAGAAAACGTTAACCAAAGTGTGGAAATAAAGTACAACGAACATACCGGCCATTGCAGCCTAATTAGGCTCCTCGAGAAAGAGAGAAAGAAAAGCGCTCATACAAGTTCGCACAATCACAAAATAGAAATTCACTCACTTAAGCATCCTTGTGACTCAAAAAGAAAATAGTATAACGGTGTTTTTGTACTGACAGTTATATTTTTTATGTTCCTACTACGTTTTTTACAACAAATACCCTAATCCCTGGAACTAACCCTTCAAGTACTCCTCTCCCCCCCCCCCTCCCCCCCAAAGAAATGTCTGCGCTGACGACACCATAGATACCCATGCGCTGACGATACCCGTATTCTTTTGTAATATGTTAACGGGAACTAAAATCGAGAGACAGATGGTTGTAAACCAGACACGACAACAACAGAAGCCATCTAATTAGCCACATAGTGGGACGCTCTACATAGGAAGATAGAGAGAATGAGAGCTCGGAACCCACTCATCCCGGGGCGCACCGATTGGGGGCGGGGGGCAGAGATCCTGGGTGCACTGCTGCACTGATCCAAACATCCGCGTGGTCGACAACAACACCAGCCCTCATGCTCGACCACTCCCAACTCTCCGCTTTCCTTTCTTGCACCTGCTGCGGGGTCTCGGCGTTCCGCTCCAACCAACACCGCTCTTCAACGATCGCACCTAATAAACCTAACCAGTTAGCGCGCGCGTGCCGTGTGTGTGTGTGGGCCCAGTCTGTTTGCTCGTTCTAGCGAGAGTGCATTGTGCGCGCACTTGGCTCATCTATGTTCGTTTCCCTGCACGACGCCGTTATCCCTCCGCATGCGAGAGAAGCACTTCGAAAGGCGCGCTTAATTAGGTCCCGAAATTCTCCATCATTTTGTTCTTCCCTGGATATGCGAAAAGCATTCAACTACAATAAGGAGCCCAGCTCTTTCATGCCTAAAAAGGAAGTCATGCCTAGGTGGTTGTTGTCCCCCCCCTGCCAATCTGCCCTCACCCATGAGCGTCACGCGAGAGGAGTGCGGATATTGGTGTACGGGGCGATATTGAGCTGCGGAGAAATTCCTCATATGCGAGAGTACTTCACTTTAAAAACATAAGTGTTTGACAAACTCAGCATAAAGAGCGAAGGCCCATGGATCTTGTGTTTCATACAATCGTCCCCGCATACGTTTGCTGTCCCATGACACTTGATGATCACGCAGACTCACGGGTCAGCCAGTGAAGAAAAGCTCCGGTTAGGTTTGATAAACGCATTTTGGCGTCCTGTCGTATTTAACGTTCATTCTTATTCGGTGAGCAGGCTGAAGTGTATGGGATAGGTTTCGTGCGTATAGGAGTACAGTTACCAGGTCGGGCGCTTTGTTTACGTCAGTTTTGCTGAACGTTTCCGTAGTAAACTATAGTTGGGCACACAATCGATGAGTGCCTGAAGCGCGTGAGTGTTCGTTAGCAACGCTGCAGCTGGGACCACGACTAGCTGTTAGTAAACGACACGGTTTACGAGGCACACGCAGTACCTTGTTTTATTGAGCAAGCTGGGCACTGATCAGGTTAGAGTCGATAATGAGCTCGCACACAATGAAAAGAATTGATCGCCATTGTGCTAAGCTCCAGAAGCGAAGCGCGTATTTGTCGAAGCGAGTGCTTCGTGCTTCGCGCTTAAGAGGTTTTATGGCTGTCCGTACACGAGCCATCAGCAAATGAATTGCTTTGTAGGGAATGAGGAGTAGGAGAATGCGGAGTTAACTAAGTATGACGAGGTATGCTTCATCCGATTATGGCCCACACTTCACCGCAAACAAAGGGCGATGTTGAGTGGCCGCCATAACGAAAAAACGAAGAAGGAAAGAAACTCACGAAGGTATCTCGGCAGAAATTACAGAGAAGGACACGCTATGGCTCTCAACTCAAACACGCAGTGCTGGCATTCAGGTTGCACGCCGGGAGTGCAGTAGTGCTTGCGCTGTGACGTACAGTAGTGTATACAAGTTCAATGCCATTGCAAGGACACACGTGGTTTACTTCTATTCTTGCACTTTCAGTGGCAAGTTGCTAACTGTGGCTGTCTTTGTTGCTTCTTAGAATATTTCAATTGACAAATCCGGAAGCTCTTCGTGGTTATATTGACTTGTCGCTCAGTCAGAAGCGCTTAGGCTGTTTTAGGCGATAGTCACGTAAGTGGTTCTCGTAGGCGATGACGAGTAGGCGTCTGCTCGTTCCAGTATGGCTCTACCGAAAGGTTTAAGCTACATAAAGTGCTCTAGTAAGAATCTCTGCTTAGCGGTTTGCCTAAATGAGTAAATATCGCGTACGTCCAAAGGGCGTTCAACACGATATACAGACAAAAGAATAAAGCAGCATGAATGGCCCCACGGCTGGACAGAAGCACGCCACATGTGAGGAGCAAGCCCCAGCGTGGAGATGTGCTCCCTCGTGTTTTGTCTCGAGGCGTTTCAGCTTTAAGACATGTATATTAACGCCTGTATTTTCATGTCCTATACAGGACAAGTACCTCAATATTTTGGTTGATTGATTCGAACACTGCTTTTGAGAAGTGTGATTGCGTCACTCCGGCGTTACTTGGCTATGACTGTGACAGCACTGTCATAGAGGTGTAGCAGGTAACGATATGCAGTCCTATGTAGGAGGTTTATAAATTGTTGCTTCATAAAATGTTACAGCATAAAATCTATTTATTTCCCATATTATGCATTGTGGACAACGCATTGCCAATGGCATCGACTCCTCTATGGCATGTTCGCTTTTCGGGAGTCGACGCATAATATGGGAAAAAATAGATTTCGCCTCAGAAGCCTCGCGCTATGACTTCTCTAATACTTCGTTGATTACATTGGGAAAGTAAAGTCTTCAGTATTCACTCACTCACTCACTCACTCACTCACTCACTCACTCACTCACTCACTCACTCACTCACTCACTCACTCACTCACTCACTCACTCACTCACTCACTCACTCACTCACTCACTCACTCACTCAATCAATCAATCAATCAATCAATCAATCAATCAATCAATCAATCAATCAATCAATCAATTCAATTTGACTGATGTTTATAAGAGGTAGTCTCCCTTCCCTTTCTTCAAAGTTGGGTTGCCGTTAACTTTCTACGTGGGAATGTTTTGGTAATTGACTGTTCCAGCATTGGCGCAGATAGAAAATAATATAGTTATTTAGCAAGTACTGCCGGACCGCAGCGAGGCCTTAGAGAGTGATGAGTAGAGAAAAAGAAAGCACGCACATATTGTAATGATCATATTGCAGCAAAAGGAGCAAGGTATTTGCACAGCGAAGAACACATGCGCACAGTGAAAAAAAAAAAAAAAAGAAAGAAAGAAAGATCAGCTTATGCATCTTGAAAGCCAACAATGTCACATCACATACTGAACAACACGCCTGCCCGGTATAAATCTGCAACCGAAGTAGTAGGAAAAAAAATGCCCATTGAAAACGCAGCTAACAAAATACCATTTCAATAGCACCTCTTCCCATGTTAGCGTAAACAAACAAAACAAAAATAAGAGTATACCAGCACTCAGTTTCAGTGACACGTGACACTTAATCGGATTGCGAACAAAAGACTTGAACGTACACGCGTTGCAAAGTAATATTCCTGCTCCACCGGCTTTGCGTGGCGAGTCAGATTTGCCCGGGCTGTCGGGAATATTGTCGCCGCTGACAACAATGCAGTAATTAATCCCGCAGTCAACGGCAGCGGAAAACACTCGCGCATAGCCGGCATGTCGCAGTCGGACAGGTCGACGGGAGGAAAGAAAACGAAAAAAAAAACGCTGTCGTGTTTGGGGATATAAGAGGCACCTAATTAGCAAACTAATAAGGAACGCACGTGGTCGGGCTAAACATGTTTGTACGTGAGCTCGTCGGCGAACAAAGCGTAAAATGATCCGAAAGCGGCTCGACGGGATAATTAGAACGGCCACGTTCGCTATGGACAAAGCTCGGCGAAGCGGAGATGAAAAGAAATGCAAACACCGGCACAACGCCTGAAACAACGGTCTTAATTCGGCTGACGCAGTCACTGAATGTGCGTTCACCTTTGCAAGTGATTCGGTGCTACAGCGTTCGCGCTTTCCTTTATCACATAAATGACGTAGATGTAGCTTTGAGCGTAACGGTGTATGCAGCATTTCCGAGTTAGGTTTTCTAGTCTAAAGGTGGTTTAATTGAGAATTTTCTGCGATGTCGCCACAATGTATACACGTGTACCAAAACTAGATAATTTATGGTAATAAGCATCTTGTTTTGAATTATCTTGATTAC
Source organism: Dermacentor silvarum (assembly GCF_013339745.2). NCBI lineage: Eukaryota > Metazoa > Arthropoda > Arachnida > Ixodida > Ixodidae > Dermacentor > Dermacentor silvarum. Next base: position 183,429,660 of record NC_051156.1, read on the forward strand.
AATTATACTAAGAAAAATAGGCATTAAAATATGGCTAAATGTTGTGTCCGTCGGTAGTCCATACGCAGCCTGTAGAGAGTGTACGGTTAAAAGAACAAGCCGACAGGCTGGCAAATTAACCTACGACGTTTATACACCGTATAAATCCAGCTTTTGCATGTTTCTTTTTTCTTTACAAGCAACAATTCTTCGTCTATTGAAGTAATGGACACTGCAGTCTAGGAATGTCGCATCTATAGGTGGGCTAGATTTGCTTACTAGAGTAACTTCCTATTGATTACCCACGCACTGGGAGAAACAGCCTGGTAGAGAAAAGCAAGATAAGTTAAAGCCTGACAAATGGCATACATTTTTATTACTTTAGTAGTAATAATTGAAAGCTGCTGGGCGGTCTCTCCCGAATGACATTCTGCCGCTTTATGGGGAAAGCGTCTTTGATCATGTAATGTGGCAGCGTACTTGGGAACAAGGACGTAACACAGACCGAACAAACACAGTTTGTCCGCTCTGTGTTACGCCCTTGTTTCGAAGTGCGCTGGCATATTCCACCATGGTTAACCAACTAGCCCACTAGTACGTCTTAAGCGACATTTATCGTTCACATTGAAAGAGCTCGTCGCGGAGCTCACTTTTCACGGCGGCTCCTTAGCTGTATGTCGTTTTGCAGCCGAGCACGAGATTGCTGGTTCGATTCCCGGCCGCAGTGATTACATTTCGATAGCGGTGGATGGCAAAAACGCACAAACCCAGAGGGTCGAAACTATTCCGGCCCCTTCCACTACGGCAGCTCTCATAGTTCCAGTGTTGCTTCCAGACGGTAAGATGGTAATTCATTCATTCATTCATTCATTCATTCATTATCATTAATAAATAATTCATTCATTCATTCCATCTAGATAGATAGATAGATAGATAGATAGATAGATAGATCTATCTATCTATCTATCTATCTATCTATCTATCTATCTATCTATCTATCTATCTATCTATCTATCTATCTATCTATCTATCTATCTATCTATCTATCTATCTATCTATCTATCTATCTATCTATCTATCTATCTCAGTGGGATCGAGATTCGGCCAATCAAAAAAATAATCCGTCGTCTCACGTTGAGTGTCGACGCTAGTGCGTTTAGCCTTGAAGCAGCGTAGCGACACACCAGTTTAATCGTATGGCCAAATTATTCACTTCTGTGTCGACGACTTCTTCAATTTATATGTTAGCGGCAACTGCATCCTTTGCTCGTAGATAAACGCTCCTCACTCAGTGCCGTCCTCCGGTCCCATTTTGTTCACTTCACTTCCGTCTCCACAATCGACTGCTTTCTATGCCGAAGTTTTCACTTCTCTGTAGCTGACGTTTTTAATTTTTTTATTTTATTGCGATAGCAATTATATGAACACTCCAAGCGCATTTCTGCCGTCGCTGTCGCTGCGAGGTTCCGTATAAAGTCCAACGGCGATGAAATCGTCGCCGTGCGCCGTACGCTGTGTCTGCGAGTAAAAGCGTACGAGGGTGAGCCGGAAATCGCGGCTCAATGTGAGGCAGGCCGGAAGCGCGGTGCGGTCTTCTTTCGCGCGCGTGGCACGGGGGCGAGGCGACGGAGAGGGAAAAGCAGGGCGCCCGCGCGGCCGCGCGGGCGCCGTATCTTGAAAGCGATCTGCGATGGGGACAAAGTGCATGCGCCGAGTGCCGGTAGCTTCGTATGCGCTGTGCTGTCGACGTTTAGTTCGCATTGAAGCGAGACTAGAGACAGCGCGAAGGTCAATTTGCCCGCTTCTGCTGGCGCGCTTCCTCACTCCGGCGTTTTCAAAGCGAGTTTCCGCGGTCATCGAGCGAGATGAGTTCACGTTTAGCCTGTGGGCGCGTGACACCGTGCTCGTCTATTTAGTTAGTAAGCGAATGTTTACAACTTTATACGGCCCATAAAAAATACTATCCTTGCTTCGTATAGCTCTCTACTAATCGATGCTTCGCCTTTCGGGCGAAACTGCTACTTTTTTTCCGTTTCCGACCTCATCACATCTCGCCTCTTGTTCTGCTTGTCTACCAGGGCACCTATACTGTGGCACATGCCCATTCTGGAGGAATGGTCAAGAATGCTCACGTACTTAGTGTTTCATGCCTAGTTGCGCGCACCCAATGACCCAAGTAGTCTATTCGGGCACATACTGAGTGGTACATACCTAGTGGCCCAAGTTGGCGTGGGAACGGTCCTATACGGACATTCCAAAAATGCGTGAAGTTCCCAAAGAACCCTAATCGCAATAATAAGTATACGGGATGTCGAATCCAACTATTAAACACCCGAACCGGAACATTACTTGTTGTTTAGCCTACGCACATCTAAATGAGAGCTCGTGTCTCTTCTAAGCCGATCACTCAGACTTTAAGCATGACGTGTTTTGGAAGATCCGCGTCATTCGTCGGACTACATCTGTCGGATTACATCGGTGCAGAACGACAGACATAGACCTCAGCACGGATTCTCAATAAAAGGAGCTTTAGTCAAATTGTAGAGGCATCTGGAGCGACGTTTCTGTGCAACACGCTCTCCTCGCATAGTATGCATAGCATTTCAATGGTAAGTCATTACCTTCTCTACTGATATGCGTATCTGATATACGTAGTGAAAGGGGCCCACGGTTTTCTAAAACAGGGGCGAATGCATGGAATGTTCTGGAGAAGTGCCCGCGGCAGCTGCAGTCAGAGCAACGTTCCATTCGTCTATTGAAAGTAAAACTGTAAACGCAGACAGGGCTCAACGGAGCGTGAAGAAGTTCGAGCTCGGCGCAATACTGCACGCGCCGGTGGCTTCAAAGAGTTCCGCCGGAAAGTTTCTCCTCGGAAGTTGTCCGTCCGATAAACTCGATGGTGCCTATATGCCATGGCGTATCTCGGTACACCGTTCCAAAGTTTTTTCGCGTGGCTCCCTGCACAGCATCGTAGCTCTTTGTAGCCAAAATAGTAATTAAATGCGTCAAGTATAACGCCGATGGGAACGTCGTCACAGAAACACTCGATGTTCAGAGAAATCCTTGTCGGTTATAGAGAATCAAATACCCTGGGTATGGGCTCATCGCAGCAAAAGTTCCAAAAAGGGGGGTTGCACGAAAACTATAGGACTCAAGTTTCTGCAAATTTGCTAGTTTTTTTTTTCTGTTTGAGATTGATTGTTGACACCTTACACTTCAAGATGCGCATATTGGTTGTGAAGAATGCTTGTTTTGGAGGGAACTTGTTCGCTTTTAAAGTATGGAAAAGCAAGCACATTATGAAAAAATAACACCACTCTGATTTAAAATGGGTGTCGAACAGTGACGCTGAGAGATACACAGAAATCACGATGATAACGATCATGTATGAGGCCCTTAGGCACAGATGATTTTTCTGGTCCCTCTTTCGTGCACTACTGCGCGATAGTTCAAAAAAAAAAAGGCGCACAAGTATTCCTCCTTTCTAGCTTGCTGTCTACCTACTTTAGTGTCAAGTAATCCAGAGGCACTGAATAGTACACTGCTTGATAGGAACAATAAAAAAAATACAAAAACGAAATAAATCATCGATAAATTCAGTAAGGACAGCACAGACTTCAATCGCTACATAAAAAGATCATGGCAGGAAAAAAAAGACATAAGAACAATGGAAGCAAGAAATTAGAAAGAAAGACCGTAAAGGATGGCGGAAACAGCGCGCAGAGAGAAATGAAATTAGTGAAAAGGATGGCTCAATGGCCTAAGTAGGGGTGAGGATCAGTGGTGGAAAGGTACGAGACCTTATCGTAACTGGTGAATGCATTTAGGATTCCAAAGCAGCACTATGGAAGGGAAAATGCTTTGAGGCGTTCCTATAACGAAAGAACCAGTGAGGGGTCGAAATCAGCGTCACGTAAGAGCTGCGCCAGAACTTTTTTCACAAAGAGCAACCAGTTTTGATTCAGTTGCGAAAGACCAATACGGGCTGAACGTTTTCTTTCAGTTTTGCAAGTGTGGTTCATTAACGTGGCTATTTGTTCACGTTGGTATGGCATGATTGAAGCTTTACGCGCACAACAAGATGAGAGATATATGTATATAAGAAACATCTTTATTGTGTGAAAGTAGCTGTGTGAATGTGAACAAGAAAAGGCCAAGAAGCAGACACACAGCGCTCGAGTGTTTCATGTCTACTGCTCGTCCTCGCCTAGTGCACTAAAAGCTTCGATCACGCGACTGTGGGCCGGTTGAAAGTTCGCAAGGCTACATAATGCGAAAACTGATTTCACAATTTGTCTCCTGCCAGATCGTTGTGCTGCGTCTCCTAACGTTAATTAGGAGACTCAGCACAACGTATACAGTAGTTTGTAGAGTTCGAAGGGGTTTTGAAGGTTGTAGCTTTATATATTTGTTTCTTGCTTAGCGCAAGCCAAAATAGCATGTACAGGTGGCTTTCGATCCAATCTTACCACATTCTGACATTTGTAGGGTAAGTGTTTCAGAAAGGAAGTCGCGTACTTTAAACCTCATTTAATAGTCGGCGCTAAGATGGCGAGAGGTCTTATCGTTCAGTTTAATCCAATCTCCTCGAAATAAAATGTTTGCTGAATAAAGTTTTTTTTTTAGTTTTTATATGCTACCCACTAAAGGACTTTTTCCCTTGCCAAGTATTCGCAGCGTTCTTTAGCAATGCATGTAAATATTGGTCCGTGGTGTGTCGGTGTAGCACTCAACTCCACCCTTAAGGAGCGCAAATTCAACATGCAATCGGTGCCTCGTTATCTTTACAGTTAGACATCCTGTGTGCGTGGCTGTCACCTGCTATCTATTCTAGTTTTTGCAACTGATGCGACAGGTTCCTTGGAATGCTGGCTCAACAAAAACATCGGAAGATGATAATTTGCTTTCAAATAGGTAAAAGGGGAAAATGAGTGCAGGAGATGCAAGTTTTCATCATTCTATGCTGCCTGCACAGTAACAGCTGTTCAATTGTCTGTAATGCATATAGCTGAAAGTTGCGCAGATCCCACATTTATGTTGCCGCGGACTGCACTGTGTCGCTTTCGAGAAGCCGGATTGGATTACAGTTGACTAATGGATTTGACAACACAGGAGGCAATTATTACTAATGACGGTCGCGCAAGCCGATGTCTGAAGTTTCTCGGGCTGCGTATTTGAGAACCCTGGTTTATAACAATCGGCATAGTCGCATGCGCGGGCAGTGTTAATTCCTTTCCGCCAACAAACAGTATCCCTGATGATGAGTACCGCGCTAGAACCTATACTCCCACTTGGCCGTACGTTGCTGCAAGGGCAAGTGCAAAGAGTAGTTAAGCGGCACTTAGCAGCTTTCTTTAAATAAGCATCAAATCAGTTGAATGATAGCGGATGCCTATATACCGTATCAGGAAAACACGGCAACGCACGCTCGCTTGCCAATCATCGATCATTCCATCGGGAAAGCAGACAAGTTGCGTCAGCAGATTTTCTATGGACGTTGCCAGAGATTTGTCATCCGCGTCACTCGGTTCGTGCGCTTTTGTTGTGTAATTTCTCGGTGAGGCTGTTCATACGTTCCTGCTTGCTTCCTGCCTGCTTGCACCTGCGTTCAAAACCGACTTGGCCCACTCCGAAAATGAACTTTGCCCAATTGGAAAATTGAGTTGACCCACGTTCAAAACCGACCTGACCCACTCTCGAAATTGACTTGGCTCACCGCCAAAATTTGGTTGGCCCACCCTCAAGACTTACTATGCCCAATTCAAACACATGATCAAGTGACCACGTCATGTGACATAGTCACGTTACCAAGTAAGAACCTTAAATTGCAAGGTCACATTACCAAGTGATGACATCATGTGACAATGTCACGTGATATGGACGTCGAAATAGTTTGGACGTCGATATAGTCAGCACGCCCGGACACACCGTGCCCAGACACGCCACGGCCTCACCGGCCGCGCCATTCTGCACCGTGTCTCTCTGTGTGCTCCGCGCCTCGTCGCGTTATTCCCACGGGTCTTGAGAAAAACCATATCTATTGCGAAGTCAGTTTTTAATGCGAAAGCATTAATGCCCCATGAAGCGGAAAATCCGGCGTCCGTCCGGCGTTTGATGGTGTGCTTTTACAGCGGGTGTTTCACCGGTTTCTGCACCAGCTAAGGGCGGTCGACCACGCAAGTACACAACGAAAGCGAAGAAACGAAAAAAAAGAAGGAAAGAACACAAGAAGCATCGCGTGGAAGAGTCATAATGCTTTCGCATTCGATGCACGTAAGGAGACTTAAGTGCCTCTGTAACTCTTCTAAAACTGAGCTTCCGTTGCGAACCATCCCGGTCTTTTCTGACCTTGTACACTGCTGAGTTTCTCGCCGAATAGCTCAAACGAAAACTTACTTTACAAGGGTTTGGGATTTGGTGCATCTGCTTGGTCGGTTGTTCGCCGAGGAAAGTGAAGTTTACTGTTGCACATCTCCAGGATCGGCCCACCCTAGTTGGCGCAAGGTCGTGAAGCTTGGAATGGGTCGTGAAGCTTGGAACGAAAAGCGTACCAAAACCTATCGCCAGAGATATCAGTTAGTGATGCACGATTTAAGCGTGACTAGGTGAGGGGGACACGCAATGAAACTAGGAAACCTGTGTGAAGAAGAAGAAGAAGAAGAAGAAGAAGAAGAAGAAGAAGAAGAAGAAGAAGAAGAAGAAGAAGAAGAAGAATGTTTGATTGCACTAAAAAGTTACACCAAAATGATTGCGATAGCATCTGGATCGGTAGCCGATATGGATAGTTAGGATCCATTACAATAAGGTTGTGTAAGTACGGAATAAATTAGCGAGTACAATGTTAACATGAAAATTACAGCATCAATGCGGTATGTATACAATATCAGCAGCAGTTTGCGAGTACAATAGTAATATGGTGACCGGTAGGTCCCGGAAAGAAAGAGCCTCTTGAGCGACGGCGCAATATTTGGCAGACATTTTACCAAGCTAGGTATATTGTTCCAAATTTTTGCGCCAACAAAGAATATTGTTCGACGGCCGTAAACATTGTGGTCTACCGGCAGATTAAGATTTTTTTTGTTCCGCCTGTCGAGTGTTACACCTGGGTTTTACTAAAACTGATGACTGATAGGGTATGTTCTTGTAAATTATTTTGCGTACTAATGTAGCACTTTTATATTGCCTAATGACATTAAATGGCATTATGTTGAGGTTTCTGAAAAGCTCTGTGGAAGGTGCGTTCTTGGGCACTGATGCGATGGTTCATACAGCTCTTTTCTGCAGGATGCTAACCACCGAACAATACGAAGCATACGTGTAGCCCCATGATTCTATGCAGTATGTTAGGTGAGAGTGAAATACGTTAAAATATAATATACGGAGTGTCTGTAAATTTAAATGTTCTTGAGCCTTAAATAAGGTGAAGCATCCAAAGCTTAGTTTTTTGCAATATGAGTTGTCCAATGGAATGATGAGTCGAGAGTCACGCCAAGATAAGTATGCGCGTTTAGCTTCTCAATAGCATTTCCTCCAATGTACAGCCCACATGTTTCAGGTACCACTTTTCGGTTAGAGGCGAAAACAACATACTTAGTAGACAGTAATTTGTTTCGTTTAAACCATTGAGAAGTTACTTCTAGTTCATTATTAGCCAGTAATTCTGCTTCCTGAAGAGAGCGGTGTGCTATAAGTTGGGCAGCGTCATCTGCATACAGAGCTGCTTTGCGTGTGGGTCAAGGAGAGAGGATAATGATTGATAAAGAGGGAAAACAAGATCGGTCCAAGTACTGAACCTTGTGGTACTCCCGTTTCAACTAGTTTACGGTCTGATTTGTTGCCAAGTATTGGTACGAACTGAGTCCGCTGAGTCAAATAGCTGCGGAAAAATTTTGAAGCTATCCCTCTAAATCCATAGAAAAAAAAATAAACGAAAATATTTAATCAGAATACTGTCATTCGAGTAAATATTCCGTTTCAGATATTTTTTGCTGTACTAAAACCACAAATGTTAATTTTGTGTCTATTTGAGAATTTATTAGTTCCTTCTTGGTGACTCCTACCAACCAGGGATTCTGGCGCAGGACTTGGCAAGACTGCGCAAACTAGCTATTATGTCGTGCGGAATGGCGTTGCTCACTTGAACGCAGTAAAGCCTGTGGAAAGAAAATGAAAAAGTTTTTTAGGGGCAAAGTACCTTAGGGCCAAGCCTTGTCCCTCGTCGTCCGTTGTCCGTCCGTAGCTCTGGTTTGCATGGAGACCGCTAGGGGCGCTGCGGTGCACAAGGGCTATATAAGCGCTGTATATACGGTACAAATGTACAGTATATATATATATATATATATATATATAATATATATATATATATATATATAGAGGGTGGCTAGGAACCGGAAGCTTTGCGTATATATATATATATATATATATATATATATATGTGTGTGTGTGTGTGTGTGTGTGTGTGTGTGTGTGTGTGTGTGTGTGTGTGTGTGTGTGTGTGTGTGTGTACGCGAAGCTTCCGGCTTCCCGCGCTCTCGCCGCCTCTCCATGGGTCCGATTTCAGGCGTCGCCGTGCTGCTGCACTGATCACAAGACAGTCTAATGAAGGGAAAACAAAGTCCGCACTTCAATACCATATACGACCAATAAAACAACATTAAATATACTGTACACATGTTTTGTCACTCATTTGCATGTTCGAGTGGGCAATGTACGGGGGATTCACAGTTACGCGAATGATCCCCCGGTGCTTCGCCCACTCATCATCATTCACTTCGTGGGTATGCGGTCTTTTTTTTTCCCAGAGGCTTTAGTACGCAGCGGTTTCATCAGCTTTTTTTTTTTTTTTTTTGGTTATCTCCTTGAGTGTTTATTCAAAGTGTGACGTGCGCTTCACTTCAAGATATGCGTGGCCTAGCGCACGGATGCATTGGCGAAAGGTGTGAGTGCAGTTTTTAGGGGCGAAGCTCCTTAGGGTGTGGGTCTGTCCCTCCTCTGTAGTATGTAGTAGTAGTAGGTAGCCACGTCTACTTTTATGAAAAAAGTTGTCGCAGTTTCACCTGAAAGGCGAAGCATCAATTGCGATAGCAAATTTGTAGAGAGCTATATGGAGTAATGATAGTAGCTTTATCAGCTGTATAAACTTCGACATGCAGCAGCACCGGCAACACGCAGAACTGATGTCGACGCTGTCGGCGTTTTGCCCGCGTTCGCACAAAATGCGCGCGGCGTTGGTGACTGTTGCCGGAGCCCCAAGGCCTTTCGCTCGTCGGAAGAAGGCACGTTTGGTCTGCATATATGGTGATTGTATAGGAGGAAAGAGACGCCTACTTCTGCAGCCCTTAAGGGACCACGGCGCAGAACGCGCGTTTGTTCTCCGCCATGCGTTCACTCCCCGTGAAAGCGCGCGTCCCTCGCGCCCTTTCACTCGCACATACAGCGTTCGGCGCGCGGCGACGATTTCATCTCCATTGACGTCATACGGAACCTCATGGCGACGGCGACGGCGACGCCAACGGCAGAAATCTGCTTTGGAGTGTCCATATAATTGCTATCGCAATAAAAAAAAATTCCGAAAGTTGTGTCCGTAGCGCGGAATTGAACCAGGGACCCCTTGCTTCCGAACGCGCGCCGCTAGCCACTACGCCACGAAGCGCACATGGTCACACGCACCACGATGACAATAAATACCCAACATTAACGAAAGACTGCGCGTTTCTAACGCGTTTGTGCTAGCGCGTTACGGCCCGTGTAAGAAGCTGGTGTAAGACGCTGTGGCCTCTCCGCTTTACCCCAGTATTCATAAACGCTCCTTGACTTGAACTTGACTTGCCACCGCCTTTGGCAGCGCGTTCGAAACGCGTTGAAGGCGGTGGCAAGTCAAGTTCAAGTCGAGGAGCGTTTTTGAATACGGGGGTTATACTATCTCAGCAGTCATGTGATGGCGTCGGCAAACGCGGTGCACGTTCCGGCATGTGTAAACGGCTGCGTAAGACGCTGTGGCCTCTCCCCCTTACTAGAGAGTACTGCACGTTTCTAACGCGTTTGTGTTAGCGTCCCTTTAAGCGGGAGATGGTGCAATTATAATGAAGGGCGCTGTTATAAAATAGGAATGACGTCACATATGGCGCGTGTCATTGGTGGAAGTCAATCGTTCGATTTAGTGCGGCGAGACTGGGCGAATTACACGGAAGATTCACGGTTTACCGATGATTCCCTCCGGAGCTTCGCCCACTCATCATCATTCACCCCGTGGATATGCGGTGTTTTTTTTTTTTGCTTTTTTTTCCCACTTTGACACACCTATTACTAAAGCAATAAAAGAAGGAACAGAAAGTGTTAGTCGTAATGACGGGCATGCACTGCATTGGGAGCCAAAATTGATTCCACTCCCATCTGCTTCTCCTATATCATACCCCTGAAGACGGGTCTCTTAATTGAACGGACATTTAACCGTACACTTACTCGTGCTATAGTCGAGACGGAAAGTTCAGCAGCAGGACTGAAAGCACTCCGCCATTACTCTATGTCTTTTAACTTAGTATTTATATAAAATTGATTTAGATGTTAAAAAAGTTTTCGCAGTTTCACCCGAAAGGCGAAGCATGAATTGCGATAGCAAATTTGTAGAGAGCTATACGGAGTAATGATAGTAGCTTTATCAGCTGTATAAACTTGAACATGCAGCAGCAGCGGCAACGCGCAGAACTGTTGCCGACGCCGTAGGCGTTTTGCCCGCGTTCGCACCGAACGCGCGCGGCGTTTTTATATAAATACGTATTTGGTGCCGCAGCTAAACGTCGCCTCCCCTCCCTCCCTCCCGTCCCCCCACAGCTTTTCGCGTGACGGAAAAAAATCACAGCATATCCACGGGGTGAATGATGATGAGTGGGCGAAGCTCCGGGGGGAATCATCGGATCTCCCGCTTAAGGGGACGCTAGCACAAACGCGTTAGAAACGTGCAGTACTCTCTAGTAAGGGGGAGCGGCCACAGCGTCTTACGCAGCCATTTACACATGCCGAAACATGCACCGCGTTTGCCGACGCCATCGACTGCTGAGAGAGTATACCCCCCGTATTCATAAACGCTCCTCGACTTGAACTTGACTTGCCACCGCTTTGGGCAGCGCGTTCGAAACGCGTTGAAGGTAAGGCGGAGAGGCCACAGAGTCTTACACCAGCTTCTTACACGGGCCGTATCGCGCTAGCACAAACGCGTTAGAAACGCGCTAGAAACGCGGCCTTTCGTTAATGTTGGGTATTTATTGCCATCGTGGTGCGTGTGTCCATGTCCGCTTCGTGGCGTAGTGGGCTAGCGCCGCGCGCTCGGAAGCGAGGGGTCCCTGGTTCGATTCCGCGCTACGGACACAACTTCGGAATTTTTCTTTCTCATTTTTCTCAGACTGGTTACACACTACTGGTTACACACTACTACTACGACGACGGGGACGGAACGGGTGCCGCTATAAGGAGCTTCGCCCCTAAAAGTTGCGTTTGCTCTCTATATATGCAAAGGAAGGAAAGGGAACTTAATTCTGCAGCCCTTGAGGGAGCACGGCGCAGAACGCGCGTTTGCTCTCCGACGTGCGTTCGCTCCCCCTGAAAGCGCGCGTCCCTCGCGCCCTTTCACTCGCACATACAGCGTCCGGAGCGCGGCGACGATTTCATCGCCGTTGACGTCATACGGAACATCACGGCGACGGTGACGCCGACGGCAGAAATATGCTTTGGAGTGTCTATATAATTGCTATCGCAATAAAATCACCACATATCCACGACGTGAAAGATGATGAGTGGGCGAAGCACCGGGGGATCATTCAGGTAAACCAGAGCTACGGACGAGAGAGAAAGAGAGCGCGCGTCGGGAACGAACGCTCTTGTGCACCGCAGCGCCCCTAGCTACGGACGAGAGGGAGAGAGCGCGTCGGGAACGAGAGAGAAAGAGAGCGCGCGTCGGGAATGAACGCCCTTGTGCACCGCAGCGTCCCTAGCTACGGATGAGAGAGCGAGAGAGCGCGCGTCGGGAACGAACGCCCTTGTGCACCGCAGCGCCCCTAGCTACGGACGATAGAGAGAGAGAGAGAGAGAGAGCGGAAACGCCTCGTGGAAACGCCAGCTACGGCTATTTTTGAGACTACAGGCGCTTGCGTCACGTTACATCACGTTACATACGTGAAACTGCGCTGGTTGTGTCTTTCCACCACCACAGTTACCATTCTGTTTCCCTTGCGTCACGACCGGGAGCGTGACAGACAGACAGACTTTAATTGTAGGAAGTGAGTTTTGACTCCTCTAAGTCACTGGACCACTGCACGGTCCCACACTACGTCGATACAGTCATGTTCCTTTTGTTCATGATGTCGGCGGCCCGATACCGCAGCAAGCTGCGATGTCGGGTCCGTAGACGAGAGCAGGACCTCCCAGTCCTCCCATCTTGAGATGGCGGGCTGTCCCTGCGAGGGAGGATCAGCAGGGGGTAAGGGAGGGGTGGGGAGGAGGGTAATTCCGACGGTCCAAACGGGATACTTGCGTGAGCTCTGCAAAGCTGTGCGCCCGCTCCCTCGAGAAACCCGGATCGAGGCTGTCCTGAGCTCGGCAAATCAAACCTCGGGCCAATTTATCGGCAGCCTCGTTTCCGGGGTTCCCAGAGTGAGCCGGCACCCACCGGAGCTCTACCCTTTGTGGTAAATTCTGGGTGGGGGTGTTCAAGAAGTGCCAGGCAGAGGTGTGAATCCTGACCCTGGCAAAGTTGGACAGAGCAGTCTTGGAATCGCTAAAGATGTATTCAGCATCCGAATGTGCAAGGGATAAGGCGATGGGGGTCTCCTCTGCCTCTTCAGGTGTAGAGCCCAAAGGAAGATGGTGAGTTAGTGGTTGGGGCAGGGTTGGGTTGTAAGCAACTGCTACAGCTTCATGCGTGGTACATGCGGCGTCTATCCAAATGGCATTCTCGGCTTGTCCGTAATACTTGTGGAGGGCACTTGCGCGAGCTACGTGGCGAGAGGTGTGATGCTGGGGATGGACGTTTCGAGGAAGGGGTTTAACTACGAGGGGGGTATGGATGTGTCGAGGAATGGCTATAAGGGTTGACGGATTAGCGGGTAATGTTGATGCGAAGGGAGGCGAGGATATGACGGCCAGTGGCGCTCGCGGCAAGTCTTAAGTACTGCGTCAGAAGGTGCGCCTCAACAAGTTCAGGAAGCGTGTTATGCATGCCTAGTGCAAGGAGTTTGTCTGTGCTAGTGCTGCGGGGTCGCTTTAAGGCTGCCTCAGTTTCTTCGAAACCGCCTTGGTTTCTCGCACCCTTGCCTCGCGGCAGCCAACGACGTTTTGAGAAGCTGTGTTAGAATGCGCCACCTTCGGGATCGATCGAGGTCGCAACAAAAACAACTGTGACGTTTCTTCCTGAAATAGTAGAAATAGAAAAAAGCAAAGAAAAAAAACACCGCATATCCACGAAGTGAATGATGATAAGTGGCCGAAGCACCGGCCGGGGGATCATTCAGGCAAAACGCTGGAAGCTTCCGGCTTCCGGAGGACGCGGAGCGTGGCGTACATATATATATATATATATATATATATATATAAAATTGGGTTAACTGTCACAGGCAACCTTTAAAAAATTTTGAAAGTGTTCGCTGAAACACCCTGTATATATATATATATATATATATATATATATATATATATATATATATATATATATATACAGGGTGTTTCAGCGAACACTCAACATTTTTTAAAGGTTGCCTGTGACAGTTAACCCAATTCTAGGTAATGAGCTGGTTTACTCGAAGAGGAGGACATTACTTGCACACAAAATTGAAATGCATAATTGACTAATTAACAAAAAATTACTAATTCAGTTTTTAACGAATTACCTGATGGCCCATATTGCAATTTACAAATTATAGCTGTGAAGTTCGCAAGGTGGATTCACTTGGAATGAATTCTCGGGATGACACCAGTTTCGAGATATCCATTCCCGAACTTTGCGGTGAAAAGCATTGGCGTTCCAGTTACTTTTGTGCTTCAGTGCAGAAAGCGCTGTATATACTGTACACATGTACAGTATATACATCGCTAATATTGACCCTTTTAGTGGATCAGTTTGTTTTAGAGAAACGAGATGGCGCTATACCTCTCCTCAGCGACCGCGCACGAATACCAAACCATTACCGCTTCTACCTTGATTCTGTGCGATCAGCTGTCGGAAATGCAACTGAGTTTTCGCTAACACACTGTGCTCCAATCAGGGTAGATCGAATCATGTGGATTGAAGACGTGTGCAATAATTGGCTGCAAAAATAGTGACTGGCATGTTAAGGAATAGAATGAATCTGTGTGACCAAGTTCGCGGACCGCTGCTGCAACTATCCAAACGTGTTACCGGCACTTTGTGATGTACGGCTTTCCTCGAGGATACAAAAATTGCTCATCCGCCAGCCTTGTATCGCTAACATTCAAAGAAAGGGCTTCAACCCCAGAACGTCGGCAAGAGTGAGTACCACTCGTTAAACAATGACAAAGGAGTAGCGCCGCTTCCAGTCATAGCAAGTTTCGCACACGTTATCTATACACATCAATCCCGGCCACGGCGGCTGCATTTCGATTGGGGCAAAATGCGAAAACACCCGTGTACTTAGAATTAGGTGCACGTTAAAGAACCCCGGCCAGGTGGTCCAAATTTCCGGAGTCCCCCACTACGGCGTGCCTCATAATCAGATCGTGGTTTTGGCACGTATAACCCCATAATTAATTAATTATTATCTAACACATCTGTCCCAAATGGCAGGAAAATGTACGCCCACTCTATCGCCGACGTATCAAGAATAAGTGAATGGGCGCACACTTGAATATATGCGCATTGTATACGCACAATAAATGACGGACTAAACCTATGGCGCACGAATGGTCGAAGCTGAATGTTTCGTGATGGTACACAAGAGTAAGCGAGTTACTAGCTGCAATATATATTTGCTACAAGGTATTGCAATGTACAAAACAGCTACGTTTCAAGCCTTGTGCGCAGCAAGAACAAATCTATAAGAACTGAGCACACCCGCAAGCGATTAGGCAGAAACTGACAAGACACTGCTTTAAAATATTTGCCGAATAAAGAACAAAGAGCAAAACACACTAATCCTGACTGAATTCATAATCGGAAAGCTTGGATAGCTTGGAATACATATTTAGCCCCGCTTTTAGAACAAGCACCATATACGCTGCTTGCGCCGTTTGGACATAGCTTAATCACCCCCGAAAGCGTTTTTGCATGTTCTCCGAAGCTGTGATTAAAGCTTCATGTCGTCCACCTAGTCACCGTCTACAATATATCCGAAAACCGAGGTTTTCTAAGCCGCGCAGGCGTCATACACTTCCATTGTAAACAAGGAGGCAACGGAGGCAGTTGAGGCAAGCAATGGACGCGTCACCATGTGATCAAACATGGCAGCGCCCACGGGATCGCCGCGAAAAGGGTCAATAGCCCTTGTGCACCGCAGCGCCCTTGCTACGGACGAGAGAGAGAGAGCGTGTCGGGAACGAGAGAGAAAGAGAAAGAGAGCACAGCTGCGCCTCTAGCGGGAGCGGCGAGTACTAGCGTGGCTACGACGGCGCTACGCTTCGTAGTCCGCAAGCATACTGTTCACCCTGTAAGTGGATGAACTTGTAGCGGCAGGTAATTCCGGCGCCGTCAGCTGTCCAATCGTCACGCCCATATTGCTGAGCGCCGTTATCAGGTCACGTCCACACAGGCTCGGTCCTGCACAGTCAAGCACAATTAGTGTGCACATGACGGACACATTTTTGTGCCGCACCGACAGTTCGAGTTCACCCAGCGTGGGCAGCTCTCCCGAGTAACACAATGACTTCATTTGGGGCGCCTTCAAGCGTGGCCACTGGGCGCCATGTCGCTCGTATATATGGTGCGAGACGATGCACACTGGAGACCCTGGGTCGATTTCCATCTCTAGTTCAACACCTCCCTTCCTTACGCGTTCCCACACGTAAGGAGGCTCGCTGTGTGTCTGCTGTCTTTTATTGCAGGTGCACCTAGGAAATGTATACATTGACAAGGAAAGGGGGGACCTGCTCCAGCTTAATGGCCGTGAGTCCCTGTTGTGCAAAGAATTGGCAAAACTGGTGTCACAGGGACTCTGTTGGCACTTCTTAAGGACGGCAGTGCCGTTGAGAATCCAGCATTGAGCCCCCATAAATTGGTAGCTGTGGGTAGTAAGTATCATTCACATTCTTTCAGGTTTGTTTGTGTGATGTTTGTAAGAATACATGTATTACACTGAAATGATTAATTTTGCAGATGCATTTGAGTTATATCTTTCAAGGTGTGGGGCCCCTCAGGAGAAGAAATTGCAGTGCTCGAAAATGAATCGTTGCCTAGAAGACATGCTGAGAGGCATTAAGTAAGCGTATAATTGTAAACATCTTTCTCCCCCTTATCTTGAAAGCAATCTGCGATGGGGACAGAGTGCGCCGAGTGCTGATAGCTTCGTGTGCGCTGTGTTCGCGCCGCATATTTCGCGTTAAGCGAGAGGCAGCACGAAGGTCAATTCGCTTGCACATTTTTGACAGCGATTGTGTGCGTTCATCGAGTGATATGTGTTCATGTTTGCTTGTACACGTATGACACCATGATTGTTAATTTAATTAATAAGAGAAGGTTTACTAGTTTATATATATATATATATATATATATATATATATATATATATATATATATTGGGGTTTTACGTGCCAAAACCAGTTCTGATTATGAGGCACGCCGTAGTGGGGGACTCCGGAAATTTTGACCACCTGGGGTTCTTTAACGTGCACCTAAATCTAAGTACACGGGTGTTTTCGCATTTCGCCCCCATCGAAATGCGGCCACCGTGGCCGGGATTCAATCCCGCGACCTCGTGCTCAGCAGCCCAACACCATAGCCACTGAGCAACCACGGCGGGTAAGGTTTACTAGTTTATGCGGCCTACTATCCTAATTCGTATAGCTGTTCACTCACTAATTTGCTAGCGCAATCGATGCTTAGCCTTTCGGGTGAAACTGCGTCTTTTGTTTTTTTAGTTTGTTTATCAACTGACTCACAATCCGTATTGCTTCGGATATTGTTTAGTTAATCGGCAACAGCATAAAAATAATTGAAAAGTGAATTAATCATTGATGAGCCTCCAAGTATAGCGCCGACTGAATGCGGGAAATTTTTGGCCGAATCACGAAAAAAACATTCTATTGTTTATGCTACATTAGAGCAGCTGCACATACGAGAAAACGACTTTGGGCCATCCAGCAAGCCCGGGAAGCTACCGAGAGACAGGGTCTCTCTGCTGCCCACACACACACACACACACACACACACACACACACACACACACGCACACGCACACGCACACGCACACACACACACACACACACACACACACACACACACACACACACACACACACACACACACACACACCGGCCACAACTCATTAATTGCCAGATGCGCTATAACGTAATGAATTAAGAAGTTAATTAGCGAAATTTTGTTAATTTCTCGTGCAAGTAATGTACGCTTCTCTGAATACTTCAATTGAAGAACCAGAATTATGTTACCAGCACCAGGAGAGTTTTAAGATCTCATTAAACCTAAAAAATGTTTGACCTATCGCCTGTGCTGGGTACGTGCCACAGGTTAAGACCTCCATCATCATCATCATCAGACCGCGCGGCGCTCGAGAGCTCAGAAGAAGATTGGAATCCGTGTAGCACTGCCACGACTCTCACCGCTCTCTTTTCTCGTCGGCTGCCCAAATCACGCATCGGCTTCGAGGCACCATTTCCCAGCGGTGGCCGAGGCTCCTCTGTAGTCCACCACTAGCCGACCATGGGTAATGAGCTTTTGATTTGTTTATGAAAGATTGCATGAACCCTGGAATGTATGACCAGCCTCCCCGGAAACATTTCCTGGTGACTGCGGGGATGAGACGCGAACGTGCGCTGGTTCGATTAACCAACCCAGATTCTAACCGACGCCAGTTGCCATGGGCTCAACTAAGAAAACACAAACAGATAAAAATGAATGGTATCGGGGTATATTTAACTGTTTCTTCCTGTGCCTATGCTTGATGCTACGCCTCCAATGCCAGTGACGGCGCTCATGACGCTAGCGTTCTCAGACACCTGGTAACTGCCAGGGCGCTGTTCCCTCTGCCTGGCAGTAGTGGCCTTGCGTGCGTTTTCGAGCCATGTCGCACCCGCAAACCGTTACAACACCGCCCGATGAGATCAAGCGCAACGCTAAGCCTAGCAATTGCTGTGGATGCTTCATCATTCATGCGAAATTGCTTTTTATGCGCAAGCGGACCTTCAGTGAAATTGCCGAGATTTAGTGTGTCGCCGCGAGGGAAGCGAGCGCCAGAGGTGGAAGGCGCCTGGAGGTGGGTGAAGAGAATCGCGCGCCGGTGAAAGTGCGCCGGAGCGCGCTGAGCGCGCGGCAAGCAACGCCACCTAGAGGAAAGTCTAGGTGGCGTTGAGCGAAGCGGTGAAGGAGAAAGGAGGCAAAGCGTCGCGGAGGAGGAAGGTATGCGGAGGCGCAGGGTTGATCCGGTTGACCTCATCTAGCAGTTGGTACGGGTTCTGTGTGCGCTAAGGACGTACCGGGTTCGTCTCGCGATCGAGAGGCCGAGCGCGAGTCGACCGACCCCGAAGTCGTCGCAAAGCTTCGGGCACGAGCTGAACAGGTCCGACAACAGGCGCGCGCTTGGCATGCCCATGCGACTCCAGAGGAGCGAACTAGGCGGATTGCAGCAATGCGGTTGTATCAGGCAAGACGACATAGCTTAGAAACTCCTCAATAGTGTGAAGCCCGTTTTAAGCACATCGGAGTGTCTTGTGCGAAGCCCGGAAGCGCAAAACAGAACAAAATGCCCGGCTTCATGCGGGCACCACCAAAATCCTTAAAAGAAATTTCATCGATAACCCGTTTGTGTCCGTGTCTTCCTTGTGTGATCGTCTCTGGCATTTGCGAGACATCACAGTCAATGTCACTGACATAGCACCCATACATTTGCGCATAACCCGCGTTCACGAGGTGAAACATTACTGTATTTTTTTTCTTTTCTTATATTACTCCTTTCTCACAGGCGCAACGCGTCCGCGTTGGGCCTGAACAGGGTCCTTTGAAGCCTCGTAAAGCATGTATCGGGCCGTTACACTGCGCTTGGAAGAGCCCTTTAAGGAAGGCGTGATCTGTGGGCTGCTAATATGCTACGTCAAAAATGTGCTGAGATTTCGACGAGCTGGTACAATTATACGGGGTGAAAATTGCGTGAGGAATGACGAAACTGAATGAACAGACAGACGAAAGCACGGACTCGCAACTAAGTTTTAATTTCTTTAAAAGTTACCAAGGTGCGCGTGCTCAACTGTACATGTGGTGCCTGCGCGTACGTTACGACCGAACTGTGGTTCTTTAGCTTCAGTTTGCGTTTAAATTTGATTTTTAGCTTCTGCAAGCACATATGAGTCAGAAAATCCAGGTCGCCGTTTACAAGAGTCGGTTACATTCGAATGTGTTCGTACGAGGAGGCGTCGATGTAACACCCGACTCGGCAGCGATGAAGCTGGGCTGGTGAGAAGAGCTAACGCATGTGCTGTAGCGCTGACCTTACACTGCTGTCAGCATCGAACTCATGAAGTCGAACTCGTTTAATTTTCGCTGACTTTGCATGCGGCGCGAGGAAACGAGGTGGGCGAGAGTGTTCACGTGCGGTGGCGCTGCTGTTCCACACGAAGCAGTAATATAAGGAAAACAGGCTAGTGAGGAGGGTTGGGCGCGCAGGCGCTCATACGTATGTCTACCTGCTCAACGTCCAACCCTTTCCAATTATATTTTTTTCTTCAAGAAGATTTGCAGCAAGGTATAGAGATTAAAAGACAGTTGCATAAATGCTTCCAACTCTGCATCGTGCGAGAACAGCAGTGTCTCTGCATGTTTATTGTTGATCACCCAACGGTTGTAGCTGTCCAAGTTGTCTTACTAGCGTGCTGTGGTATCGCGGCGCTGCCTCTGCTTAAGAGCTGAATTGTACTGGAGTCCGAAGCCGAGGCGCCGATGCGCCTATCGATGCTGAAAAACCAGAAATGTACTGCGCGTCAGCGAGGCAATGCATTATCTTTTTTGAGGTTGTCTCTAAAAAATATAGTGCAGGATCATACACATAGCATGACATTGAAGATGGCACCTGTGCGGTGCATAAATAAAAACATTGCACGCGATCAGATGTTGCTATCATACAAATGCATTTTGTATTAAATCACTTAAAAATGTTCGCAGTTTCATCCGAAGAGCGAAGCACTGACAGCGATCGGAAGCTTTCGCATTGTCTTCGAACTCCTCGGACGGCCTTATAAATATACGCGGATGCGACATGTTGGCGTGACGTATCACGCAAGGCAACACGTGCTGAGTAGAAGGAACAGCCCCCCGACAGCTGCCCGGCGTCTCAAAACGCTGGCTTGATGGGGCACTAGATGAGACAGATAGGAAACCGTCGGTGTTAGTCAGCACTAATCGATCTATTAGATAACGTTTGCTTGACGTTTACTGTTCAGACCAAAGCATACACACAGCAACTCAACGGGAAAGAGAGAGAGAATAAACTTTTACTGACAAAGACAAGGGAATTTTTCCTCGTTGGGTGGGGCCCTCAGTCCTGGGCTCGATTCCCTTGTGCGAGCCCGCTGGACCAGTTGTTGCTGTTCCTGCCGGCATAAGCTGAGCAGTGCAGACTCCCAAGAGGAAGGGCTGGGGTTGGGGATAGGAGGAACACCCCGTGGACTAGAACATTCCCACGTTGAATGGTATACTGTTGGTTTGGATCCACAGTAGGGGCAGTAAGAAGGATATAGAGTGGGATGAAAGAGATGAAGCATACAGAGGCAAGGAAACGAATTAGTCTGCAGTTGCGCCGAGCGACGGCATCTGCTCCGTTAAATGAATGATGAGGAGGAAGAGACATATAACGGCTCTGTCGATAGTACTCCAGCATGGCGTTGTAGTTAAGTGGTTCTGTCGGTACGTCGTCTGGACTGGACGGCTCTTCCGATGCAGCCCGGCCGATCAGACCTCGAGCAAACCGGCATGAACGCATTCATTTCCATGGAAAGAGGCGTGTCCAGGAGTCCAGAGGCAGAGCGTCGCCCTGGCTGCGTCATCAAGGCGATTGAGCGTAATGTTGACTGTGCGTAGCATTCGCTTCGAGTTGTTGCAGCCAAACGCACACCGCATCTCGGAGGCCTTTTAATTCTTAAGGAGCGTACTGCGCATGCGTCGTCAAGCGGGACAGCACAACAGCGGCGGCGTTGCGCCTCGCGTTTCCACGTTGTCACTATTTAAATAATAGGCGCTTCACGACTGTTTCGATTCTCGCAGATTTCAGCATGTATATTGGATCTGAACAATTTTTTAGTGGGGACATTGATGATAGCTTTAGTGCGAAACGACGTCAGCAAATAGTGTCGCTTCATGACGTCTCGATTATGTCGGTAACTCGAAGTCGTGTCGTTAATTGCTATAGCAACATTATTAGTGTAAAATTATGCCAACCGTCATACTTTAGAGGGTGGGGACAAGTCAACGATTTGACAGTAACGAGGGTGGACACAGGACCAGGTGTGTCATACCATTTATACTTAGACTTCGCTAAGTGTTATCATTTACCATGCGGAAAAGATGGGTAACTGCTTACGTTATTTCATCCAACCTTAAGGTCATGCACGCCAGGGGTTTGACTCAATTTTGTTGAAGTAATACTGCATGCACTCCTCAAGTCTTCGTCGCGCCTGCAGCAGTAACCTTGCCAAACTGCAAAGTGCGGCTACAAGGAGAGACGCCGCATGTGGCCCCCAATCGGTAATACGTACAATGTCAAATCGAACAAAATTTGCATAGATTTGCCAGCCAATAGGTTAGTATCCCTTATTCGCCTGAGGTCAAGCGCTTTCACGTGTTTAAAACAGCTGCTTTCTCTGTACAGATCGGTATTTGTGTCACTAGCTTCAGGATGAAATTTGAACGTCTAGGGGCAAATTTTGTAGGTGAACTTGACATCACTGCTCAGGTCATAGAAAATATTTTAGCCTGAAACAACGAACTTTATTTTCTAATAAGCCTGTATTTACATTAGAAGAGCAATGTCATTAAGCTGTCAGCGCATTTCAAAAGGCTCGGCGGTCTTTCGAAGGTGAAATACAGGTGCTCTGCGTTGTAATTCGAGGAGCTTGTTTGTAATTGTGGGGTTGTCACCGACTATACACAATTCCTTAAAGTGCACTCAAATCACAGTGCAAGAGCATTTGTGCATTCCGTCCCATCCTAATGTGGCATTCGTGTTTTGGAATTGAACCTGGCGCCTCTTGCTTAGAAGCCCAACCCCGTAGACATCATTACGGTGTATCACATGGTTTGCAAGACTGGATCACCTCCGGAAACCGTGCGCGTGAAAAAGAAACGCACCTCTCTTTTGAAAGTGTTTGAGCATTCCGCTGTGCTGGACGGCCGGATGTGAAATGGCCATGCATGTTTGTGTGTGGTTTTTTTCCCAGGCCCTCGGTCAAAGGGAAGCCGCAGCGAATATTTCCATTTATTGAAGGGTATCAATCAATAAATCAGTTTTATATATTAATATTCGGGAGATTTAAACATATAACGAATAATTTATGACAAGCGACGTCGGGTAGCACAGCAAACAGCGTGCCAACACGCTCGTACCCTTGGATGCTAAGCGTTTTTTTTTTTTTTTGTTTGAATGCTTTCGT
>NC_051156.1:183452550-183512549 GCF_013339745.2 Dermacentor silvarum
CGATGACGCTGCCTGATATGTCCACGCTGGAGCAACGACACTTCTTATCATACCAAGAGGAGACGCTGCAAAATCAGGCATATTATCAAGATGAGTCATTGAAATAGTCTGCAGAGTTCTCACCACCGCTAATAGAGTTTCACACTATATTACCTAGAGGGAAATCTGGTGCTGCTGGGCTGTGGTATGCATGGGAATGCCGGTATATTGTGACTTCGGATTGACATCGTTCTTAAAGAGCCAGAACGCCTTGAAGACGTGCCTGGCTAGCACGATTCCGTCTGTCACTATGATTAATTTCCTGCTGAACCAGCACGTAAAAAGCCATTTTAGCTTTATTATTGCACAAAAACATGGTTTGTTTAATTTTGAGGACATATTATTGTATGTACAATTACATGAAGCGTAAAAAGTATCAGCTGGCCACTAAAGTTGGAGGACAGACAAGATTCTTGCTCGCTTTGGAACAACTTCTCGTCTGTTCTTGCTTTTGTTCGGTTGATTCTGCGTTGTAGGTGAGTAAACTTTATCGGTAGGTGTCATATATGGGTGAAGGAAAGCCTTTTATGTAGATTTTATTTTAGGAACGCATTATCTGTGTAGCCATATTTACATTCTAGACGAAGCCTCGTTCAAAACCAGCCAACGCAAGCCTCGCAGACACATATCCCGTCATTCCCATCAAGGCACAGTGCCCTTTAAGAAACTCGCATAGACGGTGGCGCCAGATTACCCTCTAGGTGTTATAGTGAGAAACTCTATGCCAGTCTATACAAACACAGCCTCGACCTATCATTACAACTGCAGTTGCCAGCAGCCTTTTTACCAAGTGATGCAACACTGGTGTGTCTGTTGCAGGTCGGAGTAGCCTTCCCTAATTCATACAGCTATCGCATTGTATTGATTGACTCACACCATGTCCGCTTAGTGCAGATGTCAAGAGACCACCGATGACCTCACGTGCCACTGTTCCCGCTTCCACAAAGAACGCCAGACTCTCCAGTGTGCCTTGACTAGACTGGGCGATTGGCCTGTTACAGAAACGAAGGTCCTGGGAGCCTGGCCTCATAGCTCATCAGCCCAGAATGCCACACGAGCTGTTTTACAGCACATGAATGCGACATACTTGAATGCCCGTTGGTAGATACTCTGCACCTCACTTAGTGCGTGTGAATGAGGTGGAGTGTAGACTCACGCCCTCTCCCACGCTCGCTCTCACTCCCCCATCCCCATCTCCACGTATAGAGTAGCAAACTGGACAAAGTCTAGTTAACCTTTCAGCTTTTCCTTCCATTCTCTCTCTCTGTCTCTCTCACGGAGATGCAAGCAGCCACTTACACCTGCCATCATTAACGAGCTGTGCTAGTTTTTCTTTTTGTTAGTTCTAGGGGCAAGCAAACAGTGCATGAGACCAGCGAAAAGAGATATGACACCTTCACTAACTTTATGCACTTGTACGTACTAGAATAAACTAGTGTCACCTGGTGTCCCGTGGAGGAACGACACTGTCTCAAACACCATCCTCCTGTGTACACTCTACTCGAAACATTCCTTTGACTACAAGCGCAGCGCGGCTTCTCGACTGAAAACGACGCTGTGCTTCAATGACACTCCTCGGTTATTCGACCAACGAGGAGTTGGTTGAGAAAGACATCTGCACTCCAACGCAATTTACTAGATGTGGACCAGTAGCACTTGCTTACAAAATTTTCGTTCAGGGATCGTCATGAAGTGTCATGGATGCCCATGTGACCATTTCGGTCGAAGATTGGCGCTGCAGTCCACTCCCTTGAGTTGAGGTGAAGTAATGACTAGAGGAACGTTCTGGAACACGGAGTTAAGTCTACCTAAACTGTCCTTTTTTGAGACTGGGTCTTCTGCCGCGGGCAGAGGGAACAACGGCAGCATTTCCCGAATAGACGACGATCAGAGCTTGAAATCAGCATTTCGAAACAACATTGACTCGCCTTTCCTGTTTTTTTTTATTTCTCTTTTTTTTATCGTGCGCGTACTCCGATCCTCTTCTACACCTACCAGCGCCGCAGCTCCTGCTAGAGCCTTGTCAACACTGGGCGATATCTCTCGCAATCTCGATGCGCACCAGTGTTCCCGGGCGTCGCCTTGCCACCACGGCATAACATCTCCAGTTTCACATAGTCGCTCCCCAGAAAGCGCCTCAGGCGATGGCAACTGCCGGACCATGACAGCCTTCACCCTACGTCTACACCGTTCCCCCTTCCCTTTGCTATCTGCTCGAGCAGAGATGCTGGGTGAGATAGAAGCGTGATTCTTTACCCATCTGTTCTTCTTTTCTTTTTTTTCCTTTGCTTTCTTTGGCCCAAGGTGTGGTTGGAGGTGGGTGCCCAGATATTGTTTTTCGTGGCCAAGTATTGCAATTCGGGTTGCATGTGTTCCCAGGTCAATCCTGTGGCGTCTCGCGGTCTCACACGCTTGCGATGCTTATTTGCTTCGTGTCGCGTTCCAGCAAATATGTGCAGCATCGCGTAAGCGGAGGGTAGCATGTCAGGTGCTCAGTGACAGAAACTGCCGGGCTGCTTGCATAAATGAATAGGGGCGACTTTGATTGGCTACCCTACCTCGTAGAAGGAGAACGTAGAGGGAGATTAAGGTGACATAGAATAAGGTGACAAAGCCTGGGACTAAAAGGAAAGTGATAACATCTCGCGCAGTGAAGATGCGGAGCATGCCTACAGGCAGTCATAAACGTCTGCCGACTTCGGGAACCTCAGTATCACCCGCATCCACCCATGTGCTAACAGCGAGTGCGAGCTTGGTCTAAGAATCTTCGCGTTTAGGAATGTTTCAGAGTAGCACCGGTTTAACGACATTTGGAGTAACACGGCTAGACGCTGGAAGTCGTGGCGGGGGCGAGGAATGATCAATCTCCTGAAGTCAGTGCGCGAACAGTTTTCTAAAGAACTCCACCCAGAGCAGCCAACACCAGCCCGGGTCTCCACTGTTATGCATGGTTTTATTCTAACAGAAAGAGGAGGATGTGTCAATATCCCCCGAGGCGCATGGGTCACACACAATGAAAGCCGTCCGCACGTCAGAGGCAGCGAGGCTTTGACGTCATGACCAGGATTTCATAACTATACGTTCGACACGCAGGACAATGGTATGAACACCTGACACAGTTTAGCAGCCGAAGACTTTTCGGACACCACAATGGCTCTAGCGGAAGGAAAACGTTGCTGCCCGCAGGTAGTGTCAAATCATTGTTTCATTCCTCAGCCTAAAGAATGCGTACAGTCCCTGCCAGGGTGCTTCATTCATTGTGGGTTTTCCAATGGGGCGCTAGATACAAAATATGCTACGAGGCACTCCTTTGTTCGTCGATCGTGATGTTCATATAAGATCTCCGCAGGCAGTCACGATCACTTGAAAGTCTGAATTCACGGCTTCGTTTTTTTTTTGTTTTTGTTTTTTTTTTCTTTACTTTAAGAAATTTAGAAGTGAAGCATTCTAGCTGAGGGACAAAAAAAATATTGTGCTGGTGTTTTTTTTTCTACTTAGTAGCTGATTGTTCTGTAGTTTTGACGGTATTGCGTGACGCAATAAAATACTGTTTCTGTTTTTATCTAAACATAAATTAATTTACCAGTCCAGTATTTTAAAGAACACGTAAAAGTCACTTATCATTAATATATTAGAATGAAAAAAATTGATGTTGCACTGTTAGATTTTCGTCTGGGCAGTGAAACACGACCAATGAGTGGAAGAGGGGTACAGTTCTGTAATTCCCATATCTGTCTTTAAAGAATGGCCCTTCATTACAAGTATCACTAGCTCGCAAAATTAACGCCCTTGAGAGTGTTAAAGTATTTTTCTGGCGTTGCAAGGCAGCTCATGTATATAAATGCAATATCAGTGCAGCAGGCTTTTGTTTCTCTGCTCTATCTGACATATCGAGCAAATCTGCTGCATATCGACATAATTGATTATTACAGGAAACTAGACCTTTCTTTACACATATTATCACTGAAAAAATGTCCCTCATACATAGAGTAATCAGTAAGTGTAGCAACTGATTTTGGTTTAGCATTATTCAAGAGGAAGCGGCCTTTCTTTTGAAACATATACATGTAGGCCCTTTTTTATTAATAGGCCAAAGTTGTGTACATTCGCAGTTAATTTCTTTCGTGTTGTATATTACGCGTCCATTGTCCTTCCATTTTAGTTGGAGGAAAATGGCTGCAAAAGCTCTGTTTACTGCACTACGTCATATTCAATGCACAGTAACCGTAATGGTTATTGGCGGCTGAAAATAATATATACCACGTGACCTTTTTCTGCCGTTGTCTTTTCTGTAGTGCCCGAGAGGTCTACCCTTCCACACTGCTCACCTGCCGAAACTCTGGAGTTATTGCGTTGACACTTTTCCTGTAAAGCTCACTTTGCCTTATTTACTGCGTATCTGTGGCGAAAGCAACGGGCACAGCGCGTCGGGGGGCGATCTGAATGATTTGGCCGGGCGACCTGGTTTGTATGACCTGGATTGGATGATATGACCAAAAAAGAATAAGCGCACCACTAAAGCTTGAAAAAAAGGCAAAACTTGCGCGTAGAAATGAATTTGGAGGTTTAATGACAGCAGCAGGCACAAATAAAGTGTATGTACACGCAATGATATCAGAGTAAGAAGGAATGGAGAGAAAGAGACAATGGTGAATGGTCGGCCTTGGTGACGTGTTTTTCATGTTTGTATCATGCCGTGTTCCCTCTTCTACTTCTGTCTTTCTTGCTTCTTTTTTTATGAATGGGGTGGGGGCGGAGGCGTGTCACTCTCTGTTTCTATCCTGCCGAAAAAAGTTGCTGAAAGCTTGTTAGCGGCTCACTGTGAAAAAAGAGAGAGAGAGCGAAACAAGTGACACAGGAAAGAGTCGAAAGGCGGTGTGCAAGAGCGTGTAATTACTAGCGATAAATTTTCTTGCATGAAAGAGAGAGACGTACACCTGAGTGACGCGTCTCTGGCCTGCTATGCTTCAGGTAAAGAGCACCAGGTCAGAAATAGTGACAGTAGATGTTGAAACTATACTATGTGGCGAAACGTTTGCGGGATGCGCAGCCCGATCTGTACGCGCTTGCCCACGTCACTATCATGAGCACAATTACGGTGCTTCTTCGGGGATGTTAGAAGGCAAATCTTCTCCGACACAGAATACAGAGTTTTATGCTTACGGCGTTTTTAATCTGAAACCCTGCTTCGGAACAGGAGTATTTACTCTAACAATGATCCCCGTACGTGTGATCTAATGCCTCAGCACATCTGAAGTCTCGTCATATTCGTATCGCTAGAGTTCAGCTTCAGTAAGATAGACAGGAAGGCCAGCAAAAAAAAAAGTACACCTGACTTCTTTCCTTGCACGCGGCGGAGGAGGCGACAAGGCAGAGGAAGGCGAAAGAAAGGAGACTGAGACATGGCGAACAGCGCATTCAGAAGGAGTTGCGAGTAAATGACAATCTGAACGTGTCCCATAGGCCACTTTAATCATGACTTGAGAGTGAACTATCCACAAAACAAGACTGCATTTAACACCTCGTGATCTAAAAGACGCTGAAACCTGCGTTGAAGTGTGATTTCAGTGGAACTTGTTCGACCAGCTTGACGTTGGGGAGGTGACGTCTTCTCTGCAGCGTTAGATCAAAGACACCATTTCCAGCTACCCTTCTCTGAAAATTTCTTTACTATAAAGACACGCAAATGAGTGCTAATAATAAAATTTATTCACATCTGCACGGTTACTTTATACGAGTAAAATAAGTTTCCAGTTATTTACAGCAAGTCGGCATAGCGAAGTTTAGAGGCAGGGCCGTTAGTGATATTCTGTCGACTTTCATATATTCTCTTCGGCATGTGAGCGATATTTTTAAGTTCCTTGTAGTGTTTGGTCGCGCGTAAAACGCCTCTGATGTTTACAGTGTAATCAAGAAGTCATCCCACATAGTTATTTCTGCTACTCCACAACCTCCCATCCAGAGAATACTTTGTTCATTGGCATTAATGATGAAAGATAGAACGATCTCAGCAAGCCTTAAATATTTTGTCCGTTACAGCGGGACGTTTCTTCAAATTCGCTTATCGCTCCCAAGTTTTATAACCGCATTATCCAAATTCTTTTGCTTTGTCAATGGTCCGATCGGTGCTCGGCCCACTTCATCACCAGGATTCATTGGCCGTGAACGATGGAGTATAGCGAAGGAATAAAATTCCACAGAAATAATGTTAAATTATAGCGGTCCTAGATTTGAGCCTGACCAGCTAACAACTAGACATCAATCTGGCGGAAACGGTCGTCCAAAGAACGTCATGTTTGGTCTCGACTCATCGCTAAAATTAGTAGAAGTTGCGTGAGACTGCCGTCGTTTATTAATCTGCCTAAAAGTATGCAAAGAAGACCTGATTCTTCGTTTCTACCAGCCATTAACTAGTAAGTTGATTTACCTATACACAAAACTTTCAGCCAAACCTGGACTTTTTGTGAAGTATGTACAAACCTTTAGCAGTGAGTGCAATGACCCTAATGTCAAAACTATGCCTGCGTACGCTTCAGTATTTGTT
Organism: Dermacentor silvarum; assembly: GCF_013339745.2. NCBI lineage: Eukaryota > Metazoa > Arthropoda > Arachnida > Ixodida > Ixodidae > Dermacentor > Dermacentor silvarum. The sequence continues at coordinate 183,459,134 of NC_051156.1, forward strand.
CTTCTGTAATCCCATTAAGTCATTCTAGCAGGTCTTGTTACCTGCCGCTGAAGCCTACAAAGAAAACATGTATTAGCGCTGCGGAATTTCAGTGAAGCAATTATTGTAGGATTATAATTACGAAGTTCTGATTAAGCATGCCATACAGGTGTGGCCAGTGATGAAAGAAACGCGAATTAGTTCATCATGCATGTGCGTGCCTCTTCCGGATTAACAACTTTCCGAAAAGCTTTGCGACGTGACATTTCACAACCGCGGAAACTAAACTACAACACCACTGTTGTAGTAAGTTACTCAAAGGTCGTGCCATTTAAGTCTTTCCGAGTCACCGAGAGCGTGCGGCTCGCTCATTAAACGTTTACGGCTCAATTCACCACAGTTTGACTAATGGCGAGGTTTTCGGGGCCAGTTGGCAGCAAACTCCCTTGAATGGCCTTCGCGGTTGCCACACGCAACAAACCATGCGGAAATCTGAAACAGTACATATCGCTCGGCATGATTCACACAGCGCTCGTATTGTATGAATCCTTGTCCGTCGCCTGCTTAGCACGGTTCGTTTACGAAGATGTTAGCGCTAATTTACTGGAGCTAGTAACGGATGCTCTCATCGATAGGTCGATGTTGTAACCCCGAGCGCTGCTTCAAGACTAAGGGAAAAAAAGAAAACGATTAATTTGATGATGAGGATGAGGAAGAGGACCAGGAAGGAGAGGAGGAAGTATTTAATACAAACCTCGTTAGTCAGCTAAAAACGTCCGGTAAAAGATCTCGAGATGTCTGGAGTCTGGTACAATATACCAACGTCAATAATTGTCTCTCTTGGTACCCTTCCCTATACTTTCAGTGCGACAAGCCGTGTTCTGGTTGACATATAGACCTGACGTGACCGGTAGCACAAATCTCTAATGTCCTACTTTTCACAAATAATTTGCCATGTCACCAAAACTATTTGGCTATTTTTCCTGCTCTTCCTGTTCTTGCGTCACATTAGTGCTTTTGTATTATCATGTGCCGTTGCTGCCTTAATTGTAGCAACTGTTTCCTATTGAGTTTGGTTGCACAATATTCACCAGATTTTGTTCGATTTCATGACGCCTGCAGGCCCTGGTTAACGTTTCTTTTTTGTTAAAGTACGTCACACCTTAATTCCCATAATTCGTTTCGCTTACATGCCACTGCTTTCTAGCTAACAGTGTGTACTTATTATCATTCTTTGCTATACGATTGTTTATTGTTGTATATCTTTGTGTTTGTATATCTCTGACTGTACATACCCCCTTACGCAACGCCTGTCGGCGCCTGTAAGGTACAAATAAATAAATAAAAAATAATAAATAATAAATAATAAATAAATAAATAAATAAATAATAAATAAATAAATAATAAATAAATAATAAATATAACCTAACGCCGCTAGAAGTCTTTCCGCCACTGAAACAAAATTTAGCCGCACAATGGAAACAAGATCTTGAAGCATTTCGCAGCGCCACCTCCCTTTTGCCATCGCCTCGACTCCTTTTCCTTGCATCTACGACGGCGAAGCGCAACCGCTTCCTGCCGAGGTTGCCGCAAGGCTTCGTGTTCCAACTGTGTTCTCACGCGCTGCCTCCAGGCGACGGGAGCTCCGCACAAAGCGCGCAACCAGCAACGCCGATACGAGCTCTTCGTTCCGCCACTCATTACGGCGAGGCAGCGGCACAGTACTTGCCAGCATCACGAAGACGAAACACACTACGGAAAGAAGAGGAATACAGTGTAGCCCCACGAAAGCACGTTGGCTTTCCCCTTTGGCAACGTCTCACAATGCCGTTCTTCATTCCCTTCGGCATCGTTCTTCTTCGGCGCCTAAATAGCCCACCTGAGGAGCAGGTGAAGAAAATGTCGTCCCACTCGCGATTTTCGATGACATCGGAATAGGACCAGAAAGATCGGCACCTTCGCAAGTGCCTTCGGGCGGTCGCGAGGGAATGAAAGGCCGAGAAAACTCAACGATGTCTGCTTCGAACGTAGGCAGCTTCAGGGACTCGGAGTGCGAGGCCTAGTGTCGTGATCGCAAGCATTTTGATAAACAAGACCTTACCGCGACACAACTTGTACGGTAATTCCTTCGCTAGAAATGCTTGTGCTCGCCGAAGTGCTGACTGTGTATGGCGATGAAGTGAATCGAAGGAAATTATGTATCTCTCTCTCTCTATCTGTTCGCGTTTCAAAATGAAGCATGTTGACGTAAAATACTAGACCATTGATTAGGCTTGAATCTTCTAGTTTCATTGAAATCAGTATCTCTTTGTCATCCTCGTGCCATACATCTTGGCAATCTTCGCATTGCCCATATCTTGAAACTTGAGGCAGATATAATCGATGCAACTTGTTATGAAATATCAGTAACTTAGCAGTAAGATCATTCTGTTTTATTCACGTGTCTTTTCATTCATAAAAATGATTATTTTAAGTACTGCATAGAACAGCAGGTAGCTGGCCCTAGGACAACTACAATGACCGACGACGGCAAAAATAGCGGTGGCAAATATAAAAACAATAACGGCGATGTGACGATGATGCACCCTTCAGGACGGCAGCAGAGCTCACGCACGCTGGATTGAACAATGAGTGAGGGCTAATAGTTGACGCATCTGCCAACTGATTCTGCAAAAGAACAAGGTGATAAACATGATGATAAGCACTTTCGACGGACGCCAGGAGAATTGGCTGATGTAGTCTTATCATTTGTCATTGTGAAAACTCAGAACACAGTAGCCGTCTCGAGTAAGTTAATACGCATTCTTTTAGACCCACGAATTACACATGTTTTAGCGGGCATTAGTGCTGTGTGTACGACTAGCACGTTTTCTAGTGTTAAAGAAATACTGATATGCAATTTTTTGAACACCTGAAAAATAGTGACAATCGTCAGAGAGCCATAAATGCGTTTTGTAGATATGAGACAAAGACAAGGCCATGAAACAACGCTGACTCGAAATTAAGTTTTATTCATGCACAACGAGGTGTTGTATGCGCTATCGCGCTCAGTATGAGAAACAATGCGTCAGCGCTTGGCAAAGGTCGCGCATTGTAGTTCATACTGAGCGCGATAGTACAGAATATGAATTCAAGATTCCTCACAAATGCAGAAAGGGGAAAAAAACGCGTGGCCTTCTCTATGGCTCATACCCCCGTAAGGCCGAGGCTACAAGCGCTCAGCAAAGTAAAGCGAACCGTGCATACATTCGTTAAAATCACCCGTACAAAGAACAGCATACGTTCAATCCCTGCTGAGAGGATGCAACGTAAAGTCGAAGAGAAACGTCGTTGGCGCGAGTCTGATCCTGCTATACGAGCGCGCGAAGCCGCAGCTAAGCGTGAAAAACGAGCCGAAGAAGCCGAACTGCGAAAGCAGCAACGCGACGATGCGATACGGCGCATAACGAAGTGTGCAGCAGGCTTTCACCGTCACGCATGTTGAAACATTTTCTATGGGCAACTTCATACCTAGCTTATTGCTTTGGATCAGATTTGGTCAGTTACGTGCGTCATGGTAATGACGATGACGCCAGGTATGATGTTGCGAGAGTTCCTTTAATATCAATTACAATATTTTATAAAGCATTGTCCCAACCCTTATGCTCATTAGGCGTCATCTTCTTGCGTGCGAGAAGCGTGTGTTAAGCTTCTACAACGTCGAAAACAAGTATAGCTGCTTTTGAAAACACGTGACCGCTAAAAGTCGCGAATGTTGTAGGAATTCTAAGGTGTTCGTTGTCGAGAGACACACGCACTGGGATATGCATTCTTCTAGAAAAAAAAGCAAAATCAATGTTCGCTATCTAACGAGTGTCAATATGCGTTGGCGGTTCTGTTCAAAAATATGCTGGAAACGTAGGCCTCTGACTATCAATAGTTGGGCCGACCCACATGGCTTCTATCAAACGTGCGTTTTGCATTTCAACAGCTTGAATTTCTTATAGAGGGCGTCGAACGATTCTGGTGTTAGGAATACATGTCCCTCTCTGCGCTATCATCAGTTGCAGAGCGGGCGTATTTCTGTCCCGAAAGCGTAACGAGCAGACTTGTGCAAAACCTGAACATTCTAATGTAAACAATGTATTGCAGGAGGATGACAAAGAATACTGATTTCAATGAAAGAAGATTCAAGCCTAATCAATGGTCTAGTATTTTACGCCAAACAGGCTTCATTTTTGAAACGCAAACAGATAGAGAGAGAGAGAGAGATACATAATTATTCCTTCGAATCACTTCATCACCACCCACAGCCAGCACTTCGGCGAGCACAAGCATTTCTCCCGAAAGAATTACCCGTACAAGTTGCGTCGCGGTAAGGTCATATTTATCAAAAGGCTCGCGATTCACAACACTACGCCTCGCACTCCGAGTCCCCTGAAGCCGCCTACGTTCGAGGCAGACATTGTTGCACTCGCACTCACCTGCACTCCCACTCACTCGCACTCCCCTGCGCTCACACATACTGGCACTCACTCATACTCGCACTCACTCCACTCACACTCACAGGCACTCATTCGCACTCGCACTCCCTGCACCGTGCTTCATAACGGAGATTCGATTCCACCATCAGTCGCACGTATTTTCTTTTATTGCGATAGCAATTATATGGACACTTCAACCGGATTTCTGCCGTCGCCGTCGCCGTGAGGTTCCGTATAAATAAATCTTCGCCGCGCGCCGTATGCCCGAGCAGAAGCGTGCGGGAGACGCGCGCTATCACGGAGAGCGAACGCCGGGGAATATGGGAGGGAGGGAGGGAGGGAGGCGGGGCGACGCTGCGCTCCGGCACCAAAGGCCTATCTTGCAACCGTGCGCAAGGGGAACTTCCCACTCAATCTTCCACGCGCAAGCAAGGAAGCGGGAAGGCAGCGCCGGAGGGAGCGGGGGGGGGGGGGGGGCGCACTTCTACTCTGCCAACAACCGCGCTCGTCGCTCGCCCGCACCGTCTCTTATCTCCACACAGCTCTGACCTTTGTATGCGCTGTGCATTCGCCGCTCAGTTTCCGTTGAAGCGATAGACCGCACGTACCTCGCCCGCTACGGCGTATGCGCTTGCTGCCAGCGTTTGACAGTCGTCTGCAGTCATTCACTGTGGTCTATTCATGTTTGCTTGTGCGCGCTGACAACCATGCTTGTTCATTCAGTTAGTAATAGTCGGGTCATATTTTCCAACGCACGGCTACATATGCAATGCTGCCCGGATCGGCAGTGCAGCGCTATACAGGTGTGTCCCTTCGCACGCGCTGCCCACGGGCAGCGCTTGTCATCAACACCACCGTTCACACGCGCCTTCTCGTGGTCATCGAGTCTCTCTTCATGTCAGTCTACTTACGCCGCAGCACACCTACTTACTTAATCAGCTCATGTTTACTACAATTCATATTGCTACCAAAGCCGCTCACCTTATTTCGTATGACAGTGCTGTGTTGCTATCGCATTCATTGCTTCGCCCTTAGGGCGAAACTGGCATTTTATTTTTTACTAAATCGAGGCGAGACAGGAACCTACCTGCCTGCCTACTTACCGCAATGTGCCAGGGATGAGGCAAAGAGTGCTTCGCAATAAAAAAAGATCGTTAATCAGTCTGTGTTAGTACTACCTCGGACCTGTCTGAGTAGTTTTGTTATTGTTTCCTGGATGCGCGGGTGAAAAAAAAAGTACGCCTCCAGTCCACCCTGCGAGAGTGGATGTACAGAGGAGCTGTTGCCGACGTTAGACAGCACCACCACCACAAGCGATGTACTAACGACCAAAAAACATTACGAACCACGGGATCTCAGGAAACGCTAAATATCCGAGCAGCCTTAAAAGAAGCCAGTAAAACCGTACAGCACAATGTTGTTCGCATATACCAGCAGAGGCTGGAAATGGGGATACCAGGCTGCGTTTCGAGGTTGCGGAGATATTCAGCTTTTTGTCAGATCCCTTGGTCGATAGTACGTCACGCGCGCACGCAAGTGTTTCGGAAGTGCAGCATGCCTCCTCATTCTCCTACAGGCCCTCCGCCAATCGCAAAATGCCTCATTGAAATAATTGAATTTTTCAAAGCAAATTGCGTCAGACAATTCGTAAAGTACGATTTACACTCAAGCTGGAGACATGATAGGTCCGGATTGTAATTCGAATATACGATAAAGCATAATTCTGTTACTCGGTAACTCAAAGGCAAAGCCATTCTCCAGCTGTCGTTTGAGGTCTCTCAGAGTGGCCTGGGCCGCTAGGTGGGGGTACCGTTTTGGGTGAGCACAGAATGAGCCCACGAAAAATCCCGACCAACTAGAAGCTAACAGCTTCGCTCTCAAATTCATCGTACGCCTCGGCCATCCAACGTCAATATGACATCATTACCGGCGCTTCTCGTACCGGCAGATTTTGTTGCAGTGTACGAGAGGCGGCGCCTATTAGGAAGAAGCGGCCGGCCCGCTATTAGGGAGTTTGAGCCCGATGTCCGTTATAAGCCGTCTTCTTAAGCCCCTGCTATTCCTTGAATCTTTACTTGGTGGTCCAAGAACGTGTTTCTTAGGCTTTTGTTCATATATAATTCGGCCACAGCGTTCTCAGAGGAGAAGGTCACGGGAGGGAGTGATATCAAGATGAGGCAACAAAAGACATGTCTCACCGGCATCTTTGTGGTGTGATGATGGGAAGCCCTGGTTACCTCTGAAAGTCTTGAATGTGAGCCAACCGAACCTGGCGGTTAAATCCCAGGAGCGATCTCCTGGAAGCCCTCCTCAACACCGCCATAGTTCATGGAGGCATATACCTTGTTCCGCGTTATCTGAGGACGAGCCTATGGAGGTATTGTTTGTCGTTTCCTACTATGTGAAGCGGTGTAAGCCGTGAGATTAACGATGCTATTCGCCAGACCTATAAAAGCGAAGAATACGCAGAAAACACGCATGATGCTAGCACGTAAAGTTGGTCGTTTAGTATGCTTATATTTTTTGAGTAAAGCCAAGATTTTTCTGCCTCTTCCGCCCACTTTGTGTGCGCTGACTACTGTCTGCTGTTGGCTTACAAGTAATACAACAACTTTGGCCACTAGTTATGTGCCCGAATAGACAAGCTGGGTCACTGTACATGTGAAACTGGGCATACGCCACTGACAGTGTGTCCGAATAGACAAAGTGGACCACTGCATGTGGGCTACGGCGCATTTTGCACTGGGTATGTAAACAGTCCAGGTCAATCCCCCAGACGGTTTTATTTGTCACTGGGTAATTCAACTTTTTCCATACACCATGATTGGATTCAGGCCAGGACTTTCGACCCAGGATGCCATGCTTAGAATTAAGAAGGGGCTCATATAAACGGTCACTCGCGATGCAAGAGTCCTACTCGGTCTTGATGTAGAGAAGGCTTTCGACACTGTAACGCCACACGGCAATTCTCCAGGCCATTTCGGATCTTAATCTTGGTAAATGTTTTTTTTCCGCTATATTCAATCTTTTCTGAGCGGCAGAATCGCTTCCTTGCACATTGGCGACTTAAAATCACAACTTTATGAGGTGGGTGACAGCGGCACTCCACAGGGTTTGGTATTGTCTCCCTTCCTGTTCAATCTGGTGATGGCCAAGATGGCCAAATCATTGTTGGACATTGAAGGGGTTGAACACACCATTTATGCCGACGATGTTACTCTATGGAGCGCTGGAGGCAGCGACGAAGAGTTGGAGGCTCTAATGCAGGAGGCTATTAGAACCACGGAACTCTGCCTTTTTCCAGCGGGACTCAAATACTCGTCGAGGAAATCGGAATTGCTCTTTTACCGTCCTTCCAAGCCAGGAAGAAAACCTAAGGGCTGGGAGCAAGATAGTCGACGTCATATCGTGCCCTTTGACATGGATGGTAACCGCATCCTTGAAGTACGGTCGATCAGAGTCCTAGGACTGACTATTGAGGGTAACGGATACAATGGACTGATGATACAAAAGATAGCTGGCAAAGTGGAAATGCTCTACGAAGGTTTCGACGCATTGTCAATAGAAATAAAGGTATGAGCGAGGAATGTGCCATTAGGCTCATACACGCTTTCGTACTATGTCATATTACTTAATTATGTTGCGGCTATGCTCGATTGGAGAAAAACAGAAGACAAACGACTCGATACCACAATCCGTCGAGTCTTCAAGGTAGCCTTGGGGCTACCGTTGAACGCATCCACCGAGCTTTTTTTCGAAACTATGAGTTCACAATACTCTAGCTGAAATCGCTGAGGCTCAGCGCACAGCTCAGGTCGTCCGGTTGTCAGACACCAGAGCTGGCAGAGACATCCTATTCACTATGGGCATGTTTACTGAACTTGAAAAGGATAACGTCAGACATCTTAGCAAAGAAATCAGGGACGCGATTGTGGTTCGTCCTTTTCCCAGGAACGTCCACCCCGTCTTTAACCAAGGGAGAAGGCTCGCCCGCGCGAAGGCTCTTATTGCCGAGGCTGCTACGGATTGCACAGAAGCTGCCTTCGTAGACGACGCCCAGTTGACCAGTCGCGAAGCTTTTTCGGTAGCCGTAATAGACGCCCACGAAAAAGTCTTCAACGCACTCTCTGTCTGCACCAAGAATCAGGAGGTGGCCGAACAAATGGCCATTGCACTCGCTCTGCTAGATCCAGAGCGCTCGGTAATCTATAGCGATTCTAGGGCAGCCACTCGCGCCTTTGCTAGGGGAGTGGTAGATGCGAAGGTTTCCATGTTACTCGAAGGTAGATCCACTAGTCTACACTCTATAATCTGGTTCCCAGCCCATATGGGCGATTTCGTGGGAGGACAGCGGAATCTTAACGAATCCGCTTATAGGGCCGCGCGAAGCCGCGCTCCCCTGCAGACCCCCCAGTCTCCTCCCAAGGCCTTTAAAGACCAACTTCAGACATATAATGAGCTCAACAAGCACCTTCATTTAGGACGTAGAGAATTCTCCCTTCCAAACAAGGAACTTAACAGGGCGCAGTCAGTGAGTCTCCGCTTGCTACAGACGAACTCGTACCCCAATCCTTGGCGTATGAGCCGAATCGACCCAGACTATACGACGGAACTTTCACTTGTGCCCAGTGTGGTGGACATGTGAACTTGGGACACATGTTGTGGGGATGCGCGACGCAGGCCTCCTATCTGGAGGACAAGAACAAGTGGGACGGCGCTCTTAGGAGCAGCGAGCTCCAAGACCAACTCTGGGCTATCCAGAAGGCCCGCGAAGCGGCGGAGAGCCTAGGGCTCCCAGTCCCGACATGGGAGGTGCCCTCGACACCTTGACGAACAGTCTGGTGTCCTTCAGGACCCTTTTTGGAAATAAAGTTTCACCACCACCACCATTGCCGGAATAGACAAGCAGAACAAGATGCAAGAAGTGGAGAAGTCGGCAACAGAAAATTTAATCATTCTGAACTGCGCCGAGTGAAACTGATGACGAGCAACTAACGCAAATAGTGACACTACCCAGGACGAAAAAGCGAAAACTACCAATTGGGTAATTTCGTTGGTATCGTTTGCGCTTCCTCGTCCTGTCTAGTGCGTCAGTTTGTGTTTGTTGCTGGTAATTAGTTTCACTCAGCGCACTTCAGAATGAATCATCACGAACCGGCCCGGCTCCTTGCTTCACTCGAGAAAAACAAAATGTCACAGTTTCGCCCTAAGGGCGAAGCAATGAATGCGATAGCAACACAGCAATGTCATGCGAAGTAAGGTGAGCGGCTTTGTAAGCAATATGAATTGTAGTAAACATGAGCTGATTAAGTAAGCAGATGTGCTGTGGCGTAAGTAGACCGACATGAAGAGAGACTCGATGACCACGAGGAGGCGCGTGTGAAACGGTGGTGTTGATGAGAAGCGCTTCCCGTGGGCAGCGCGTGCGAAGGGACACACCTGTAGCGCTGCACTGCCGACCCGGGCAGCATTGCATGTGTAGCGTGTGTTGGAAAATGTGGCCCCACTATTACTAACTGATTGAACAAGCGTAGGGTGAGCGCGCACAAACAAACATGAATAGATAACACTGAATGACTGCAGACAACGACTGTCAAAACGCTGGCAGCAAGCGCATATATACGCCGCAGCGGCGAAGGTACGTGCGGTCTATCGCTTCAACGGAAACTGAGCGGCGAATGCACGGCGCATAAAGGTCAGAGCCGTGTGGAGATAAGAGACGGTGCGGACGAGCGACGAGCGCGGTTGTTGGCAGCGTAGAAGTGCCCCCCCCCCCCCCCCCCCCGCGCTCCCTCCGGCGCTGGCTTCCCGCTTCCTTGCTTGCGCGTGGGTGATTGAGTGCGTTCGCTCTCCGTGATAGCGCGCGTCCCCGCACGCTTCCGCTCGGGCATACGGCGCGCGGCGAAGATTTTATCTATAGGGAACCTCACGGCGACGGCGACGACGACGGCGACGATGACGGCGACGACGACGGCGACGGCAGAAATCCGGTAGAAGTGTCCATATAATTGCTATCGCAATAAAATTGAAGAAGTCAATCACAGAGAAGTGATTAAGTTGACATCAAGAGTAGCCGAGTGGGAATAAAGTAATGAAGTTAACAGAATGGGACCAGAGATAGCACTGAGCGTTGACATTCGTGCTACAAAGAAATCAACAAAAAGTCGGTAACAGAAAATTTAAGTCGGCTACACAGACATGAAGAAGCTGGCAACAAAAGCAGCTGAGTTGGAGAAAGAAGTTAACTGAGCAAAATGGGACCGGTGCGTGCATTGAGTCTTGATTTACATTTGAAGTTAAGAAGGAGCAGTGAAGTGAGGGCGTTTCTGTAAACGTCAAAAAAAAAAAAAGCTTCGCTTATTACCTATTTCCGCCTATGCATGGGATTCGCTAATCTTTAGGACGAAAACGGTTAATATGAAGATGTAAAGTGGAATAAGCTGTACCTATCTGGTGCTTGCTTTCGTGGTATCCAGCCAAGAATAAATAAAAGTTTTTTTTCGGTTGTTTTTCGCAAGAATTAAATGTATCTTTTGATAGAGAATGTACACTGCTATTGCCGCCACTCGACAAAATAAACAAAACTCACTCATAATCATTACTAAAATATATTTTTACTTTATGGTTTGCTCAAATTCACTCATGAAGATCAGACCCAGCCTGACTTACTTGGGCTCAAGCGCTCACGACCCAGGCAACCGTGTAGTGCACGTTAAACAACCCCAGGTGGTCAAAATTAATCCGGAGCCCTCCACTACGGCGTACCTGATAATCAGAACTGGCTTTGGCACATAAAATCTCAGAAAGAAGAGGAAGGAGAAGAAGAATCATGCAAAGCTTACCCTGACTCTCAGACACCATAATTACATCCCGCGAAACTCAGTCCAGCTCGGATTCTCCAAAATTAGACTGAGACAGGCTTGCTAATGGGCTCACAAGCAAATACTTACTCGGGGTCACCCAGAGTCACAGAATCACCTGCTCCATCTGTCTCATCAGACAATGGGTGCCGACAATGCAGCTTACGGCCTCTCAAGCTCATACATATTCACGAAATCAGGGGCTCAGCCTTAAACTCTCAGATAAAAACTAATTTCACTGACATTTGCAGCCTCACATCTAACGCCGACTCAAGATCAACAGCTCCCAGTGAAACTCCAAACAAGGCAAAAGTTCACAGTAAGGCGTAGACTTGAAGCGATCGATGGTGGTCGAACAAGGGGTGTGTCAGGCTTGAGCCAACGTTTCGACAAAGTCAGAGCCCTGACATGTTTTCGTCGGGGCTCTGACGAACGCATGTCCCGTTGGCGAAAGCTTCGCTTCAGGGGACGTCTCTTGTTCGACCACTGCGGATCAGAGGTCACGATAAGGACATTTGCTGTATTAAGAGTCTCGCCTACATGTAGCGTTACAGTCGAACTTCGCTGTAACAAAGTCGCATCGGATACGAAAATATGTTATTTATATCCGATATTCGATATAAGCATACCCGCACGCATAAGAAAAAACGAAAAAAAATGCAATCAAGTTTTGGTGACAGAAACGCAAACGGTATGCCTCCGACGGGCGAGCGAATTTTGTTGATCCGTGCCGATACAAGGCACGGTAACCACAATAAATTGCATACACGCGCTCGGTACCACCGCGAATATGCAGCCATGCGATCGGTGCTATCATGCGGGATCAGCACGTTGGTTTACCGACTCCGGTCCAACCAAGCCAAGCCACTGGCCAGAACGTGCACCGGGCCGAAAGACTTTTCGGGCACGGAGACAACCGCACGTGGATTCATTCTCAGCTACTACGGCCGTGAGTCTAGCAGTTGCGGCGGCTGTCACATTCGATTGTCGATAAGGTGTACGAGTGCGAACATATTGGCGGCTAGCTTCTCGCGACGGCTTGTCGCCAGCCACTCCACCGGCCGCATTGCCTAACCGGCGCTGCCTCGTCGGGAGTCGGGCAAGTCTGCATGGCGGCCACTTTCTTCATGGCCGCCATGTTTACGGCATCGCAAGCGTGGTTCGTGCCCGAAGCGCCGTGCAGTGTTTAAATTTTGCTACTAGCCGCTGTACACTGGTGCTAGAGGTAGGTGGTGGTGCCGCAGGAATCACGCATGAAATAAAGTAAATGGGCTGCGAAAGTGTTCAAGTATTTGTACAGAAAAAAAAAATACTGACTCACGGAGGAAAAGAACTACGAAGCTTACCACAAAGTATGCGAGCGGTATAGTAGGCAACATGGCAACAAAGAACGTTAAACGCAAAGTGAGAAATGATGAGGCAATCTCCTGGGTGGCGGCAACGGAAAAGAAACCGGCTTTGATTAACTACCTAAGAGGTAAAAAGGAAATCAGGAAAGAAACAACTTATAATAAATGAAAGGGAAGCTCTTTACTTCTTGAAGAGAGATCAGGATGCCTAAGAACGCGTAGTTATAAAGCGAGGTACACTTAAGAAGAAGACGCATGGGCTTGCTGCGGTAGAGCTAGAGAAACGATGGAGCATGCTTTACTAGAATGTGAAGATATCTACCCAGCTGTCAGCCTCCTTGAAGCCCTAGGGTTCAGGCATAGCAGGGGGAAAGTAAACATATCCGCAACAGAGATCGGGGAATTGGTGGCAGAAAAGTAGGGAGACCACAAACAGATGCGCACAAATACGACTTATCAATAATGGTTCATAAAGTTTGATGCTGAGAATTTTTGCACGTTATAACAAATAATATAGTTAAGACATTAGGCAAAATGACAAAAATAGCTTGGTGGCGCTACCCTCCGTTTCAAAGGGGACACTCATAGCATCCATCTATCCCTCCGTGCAGGTCCGACAAATCAGACGTCTGAAAAAATCATTCGGTGTCTGTATTTGACATGTTTGCCACCAAAATGTATATCTTTAGGCACGTGCAAACCGGAGTCAGCTTCTCAATAACCAATACCGCCTGGGATCCCGCATTAAAAAAATTAAACTATGGGGTTTTACGTGCCAAAACCAGTTCTGATTATGAGGCACGCCGTAGTGGGGGACTCCGGAAATTTGGACCACCTGGGGTTCTTTAACGTGCACCTAAATCTAACTACACGGGTGTTTCGCATGCTGATTCCTTTATGATAGAGAATATTCCATTAAAATAACGCACGACAAACCAATCTTTGTATTTACTTTGTTGTATCCGATAACTGGATAACCGGTGAACCATTAGAGTTACAGAATGGATACCAAGAGAAGGAAGCACAGTCGAGGACGGGAGAAGACTAGGTGCGGTGATGAAGATAAGAAATTTGCAGGCGCAAATTGGAATAAGCTAGCGCAAGACAGGGGTAATTGGAGATCGCAGGAAGAGGCCTTCGTCCTGCAGTGAATAAAAATATAGGCTGATGATGACGATGATGATGATCCGATAATCCATTATATCAGTGTTCGTTACATCAAGGTTTGACAGTATTACAATCTACTGGTTGCATTGGCAGCTATAAAATAAAATTGTGCTTCTGTGTACCCAGTGTAGTCAGTGGCAGAATATAAAACGCACCAAGCAACTTTATCACATTATGTTGAAAATATTACTGCAGTGTAATATCACACAGATACGCCTAGCTTACATTGTATAGAGCTTTATAATGAACACGAGCGCTGACAAGCGAGTAAGGTCATCTCTCACTATTGACGCTACCTCAGAAAGCAGACGGTTGCTGTGTGCATTCCATTTTCGGTGGAACTCCAGCAAAAGATCCGGAGCCAAAGCTGCGTGAGAGAGTGCTACCGAACGTTGTTTGCGGTGGTGGTCACTTCGGAGATAACTAATCAAAATTTTCCATTTCTCCCCCAGCTACTGCGTTGTCGAAAATGTATACATAAAATTTCGTGATTGCGTCCTATACACAAACGGACATTGGTGTGCAAATATGTGCAAAGAACGTCTCCAGGAAAAACTGACAGCGCATGGAACATAACGGCTCTCCATTCTCGCCTAACCATAAATTTGCTCTCGTTCGCAAGCGGTGGGTTACGCACAGCGCGAACAAATAATGTGAAAGGCTTTCACTCTTATCCAGGCCGCAAAGTATTTGCGATAATATTGCCTGTTTTCTTAAGTTTGTACCGTCATTGCAACCGCCGGTATGCCAGCAGATACGCAAAGCCCTGTAACCAACACGTCAGAATAATCGATACGTTCAAAAACGTAATTTTCTTGCATCTCAAAAAAGGTAAACTAGAAGAAAGTTAACCAATGACTTGTTTGCCCATTAATTATTTAATTTGCTTTTCTGTCGGTAAGAGACAATATAATTACCAATTTTCTTGCTAAAAGTTTCAAACGTTTCGTTCTCCCACCATGATGGCATTGTAGGCGCTGTGCGCCCATCTGATATAGGAGCAGAAGCGCCGCGTTCGTATATTTCCTATCAGAGTCACGTATACGGTGGTTGGCATGTGTGTAGGATAGTTACCAGCCTGTTATTGTTTCTCATTTGCGTCTGCATTCATTTTTAAGCCGCAGTAAAGTACAATAAAATACATAATTATATAACGTCAATAAGGAGGAGGAGGGAAAACTTTATTTTCGTCAGATGCAGAGTTATTTAAATTACTGGGTTTCTTCTGCTAGGCGGCGTGAGGTGGCCGTAAGCCCTTGACTTTCGGCGACCTCCAAAGCTCAGTTGACGGTCCGCAGCTGGACCGCGGGGTCCGAGCTGGACACCGCTACCTCCCAGTCTGAAGTGTTATTAAGCTCGAGTTCCGCCCTAGGTTTGAGCCCGGGGCAGTCGCTCATTATATGTGTCAAGTGCGCTTTATAGGCGTCGCAGTTCTTGCATTTAGGTGAGAAGCATCCCGGATATATCAGTGAATATTTGTAAGGGTAAATCCGCATAAATCACTGAATAAACTGCAAAAGGTGACCTGGAGACAGTTGCAGACTGGCTCATTTATAACGTCAATAAAAAAAGTCGCAGTTTCGCCTGAAAGGCGAAGCATCAATTGCGATAGCAAATCAGTAGAAAGCTATACGGAGTAAGGATAGTAGTTTTATCGGGTGCATAAACTTGGACACATTCGCTTACTAACTGAATTAACATGCATGGTCTCAGCGCGCACAAGCAAAGATGAATAGATCACACTCGATGACCGCAGACAACCACTGTCAAAACACTGGCGTGAGCAAGCGTGGCGGGAGCAGCGAGCGAAGGTTCGTGCCGTCTATCGCTTCAACGGAAACTGAGCGGCGAAAGCACAGCTCATACAAAGGTAGCAGCGGTCTGCAGATCGCTTTCAAGATACGGTGCGCGTGACCGCCCGCAGCCGCGCAAAGTACAAGTACGCAGTTGCTGGCAGAGTAGAAGCCGCACCCCCTTCCTCCCGCGATGCCTTCCCGCTTTCCTCCTTTCGCGTGGGAGATTGAGTCGCCAGTTCCCCTTGCACCCGGTCACAAGATACGCAGTTGGTGCTGTAGCTAAACGTCGCCTCCCCTCCCTCCCTCCTATCCCCACGACCTTTCGCTCGACGGAAGACGATCGCGTTTGGTCTCCGCCACACGTTCCAGTGAAAGCGCACGTAACTCGTGCGCTTTCACTGGCACATACAGCATACGGCGCGCGGCGACAATTTTATCGCCCTTGGACTTTATGCGGAACCTCACGGTTACGATGACGACGACTGTGACGCCGACGGCAGAAATCCGCTTGGAGTGTCCATATAATTGCTATCGCAAAAAAATAATTATGCTGCTTATAGTTGAGCGGTAGGAGTCGAGCAACGAAGTTTTGAAATTTGAACATTTGATTATGTACATCAACTTGCTTCTGACGGCTTCATGAAGTATAAATAAATATCCGCATAATTATCAGCTTGAACGCACCTGTGATAGTACATGAGGCTCCTAATTAGGGGCACGCTTCCATTTATCTTATCTAACAAACTATCATTTTATGAATGCCTTTGACGGCTTTTATCGGTGTTCATAACAAACTCACCTACTGAAATTGACTACAGCTGGCACCATGTGCTCACAATTGTTAGCTTCACGCTACCACATTCATACCTGCTAAGAAGTAGCTACATATAACTTAATAGGAACGACCGACCTTTATTCACAGGTTGCCCTCGTGCCAAAGCTTTGTTAAGCACAGTGAGTGGAGCACAGCGCCGCCACTCAAGTAATGAAGACACTATGCATAAATCACGCTCATCGATGAGTCCTATAAACAGGAAGTTCTCGGGAAACAGTCCGGTGTGCCAAGGCGAAATTGCATGATAATAACGTGAATGCAATATGAAGAATAATAGGGCATCGATAAGTGGAAACATACTTAAAATAGAGGAGAAAAATGCAATGAAAATTTAACATTTAATAGACGGCAATCAGTTAAGCTCATGGAGGAATTTCCGGACGAAGCAGAAGATGCGAATAAATCAACCTCTGCTTTGAATTTGTGCAGATTCGTCAGCCGTCGCGACTAATCCAGGAAAGCGAAAGTGGTTATGCGCAAGTTTTGTCTCTCGGAAATTTCCCTTTTTTATCTGTCTTCTGCAATCTGCTCTGTCTCCTCTCTATGCAGAAAATGTCAGCGGTCACATGCACGCGAGCTAAAATATGTCTTATATATTCTCTCGCGCAATAATGGATCGAATCTCGTAAAGTGGAGATACCGAAGCACTGTTGATGAAACTAAGCGACCGACCAGCTCCTGTCTCCTTTTGCCTCAGACGATCGCCATAACATCTTGTTCGTACACATCCAGTAATCACCATTAACGCCAGTCACCATACTACCCAAGCCAAGGTCAGACGGGGGAGAGGATTTACTTGCTTCAGTTCCAAGGCATTTTAGGTTAGGTTAGGTTGGTCCGGGCTTCTTTTGTAGGCTCGAGCCTCATGGGCCACCCCATTCTTTATGCACTGCACCAGAAGCCGCCACCATACTTTCTCAAGGCGTGCGTGGAAAAGTGGTTCACTTCTTTCAGCGGCCGACAGGCTGTTTGAGTTGATAGAACATTGTTTTGGGAAGCTTAAGGGCCGAGGCATTGCGACAAAGTGTGCATATTCAAAGAATAAGCTCTTCAGTGTATACAGGTTGAGGAACAAGTGTTTTCCTTTGCGAACATTCAAAACAAAAGTGGTAAAAGGATCCTTATCAACCACACATCTGCTACATTTGGCGGGAAAACTTGGACGAGGCGCTCACCTTTTCCACACTCTGTCATTTTCGTACACATAGGTTACATCTGCATGAATAAACGCTTCGATATATTGCCCAGCAAGCTCAGAGTTAAGATGGCTTGAACTGGGCTAGTGCAAGAAAGAATAAACACCTATAAAGCCCAAACATATGCGTTGGCTGTGCGTAGATATATTACTTGGTTTCAAAGTTTTGCAAACTTTTTCAGGAGAGTGTTCGTTTCTTTTTTTTTAAAGCTTTTCGAAGTTGTCGCGTTAATAGCTTCAGCAATGCGCAGGTTACCGCGAGCGTATTTGCATCGGAGCTCAGAAATAGACGTGTGGCTAAACACCGCAAAAACACAACTTTCAAGGCAATCTGTAGAATAAACAGTCAACCATAATGAAAACCGTAAAGTCCTGCGACAGACTGTAGAAACATGCAAGCTTGCATTAGCTTTATTCTCGACGAACGTGTTGCGTATTGCAAAATCCAGTAGTCAATGTCAAAAGGGTGACGCAATGTACGATACGCGATTCGAAGAAAGAAAAATACTAAGAGACCGCGCCGATAGGGAAGGTTGCAACTCAACATCGTGACAGTTTGCATTGGTCGCAAGAAATAATGTTGAATTGCGTAACGGTATCTGCGTGAAGCGAATAAAATAGTAAATGCCACGATATACAATCAATGCAAGCGCTTCTAAAGTTCCGCGCGATATCGGTCCACCGTAGAAGTGAATCTTCGCCATGTCCATCAAGAGAACGAGCGGAACGCGCGTTGAAGTTCCCGTAAGAAGATTTTTCCTCTATCCCCGACCTTGGTCCCCACACAAGGCACAAAGCTCAAAACAAGCAAGCGCTATAGACAAATGTAGTGATAGTGACTACGCGATGTATAGGAGCAACTCTGCTTGCCCCGTAATAACTTCGTTTTTTGCCCTGCTCGTGCCCACACAAGAGCTTCCGCACTCCATGGCAAGTGCATTTGATTGCTCAAATATAAATTATTGGCAGAAAAGCAGGCATTGCCTTCCCCCCTTTTTCTTTAAAATATATGGAGTGCCCAAAGAAGGTGCCGGAATTTTCTCCCAGCGTTTAAGCGCTGCAACCAGTCTATAGTCCGGCGTCGTACGTATACTACCTACACCCCACCCCTTTTGGATGGTATATGTAGACCTTTGTCGCTGCACGGGAACACGTTCCTTCTTCACGGGCAATCGGGGATTAACCGCGTTTTCAGCTTTGCAATCGTCGTGCCGGAACTGTACTGGTAGATGAAGCTGATCCTGTCGTGGCCTGTGACCACGTTCGAGTCTCTGCTAACGCAGACTCCCTGCCAGTCTTCGCACTCGATGTCGAAGAGCGCCAAGCTTATATCCAAGCTCTCGTACCGGTACTTGGCCTCGCATAGCTGAAAGTATTCCAATGTAGCCATACATGTACTTTACCCTGAAAACATGCACCCGACGAGTTTAAAGAAAATGAAATTTCAATATCTGACGCAATGTTTACGTTTATGCACCGCAAACATGATAACTATACTCGAATGCAATGCGTTTTTATTTTATTTTATGCACTATACGCCGTTTCACAAGTTATGCCGAAACGTAGACATCAAATCCGGCAGATGTACAGCATGAAACGTTTATGTACTGATGTCAAGAGAAAGAAGGCGATGCGTGAGGCTTGCCGAAGGTATAATTGGGATCACAGATGCATGCATGGTGAAACATAACACATATTTAGTTACTTCAAGGATTTGTACCTCTTGTGCCACAGTGATACGTACTTAATCAGGAGGAGTGGCCAATGGACACATACTTGTTAGTGGCATATACCCAATGGCTAAATCAAGGAAGCCGTTGAACACGCAATTCGATTCATAATTATGCGTGCTTTAGAGCAACCAATGCGCTGACACACTGGATGTGTCCGGAAAGTAATAGACTGGTTTTTCCCCGAACGGAACAGTTGCATGGCACCGCCGGCAGGCAGAACTTGTACAGGGGAGTCTAAGGTGCAGTCGTCATCAATATGAAAGGGAACAGGTATTTTCTTTACTTTTTTTTCAAAAGTATAATAACTCGTGATGCATGGGTTCAAATCAAGGTACTTGATACTTAATATTTCCTCTTGATCTTTTAGTCTCTTTGAACACCTTTGTGGAGGGAATCTGTGTTTGGCCCCTGCCGGCGTTTGAAGAAATTCGGCAGGTGTCACATTCTTGTAATACAAGAAGGCGAAAGCCTGCTGCACATTTCGTAATACATGAAGTTATACGATGGGGGTTAAACTTCTTTGTAAGAGACCTTGGTAATGCACTAAATTATACAATCGGGGCTAGACTTTTTGCAAGACATAACAAGCCGCAGTGAGAAGTACTCGTGTGACACTAATGCGACCTCCTGAACGCGACATATGAACACTTAACGTAGTACCTAAAGTGCGGCATACTGGTGCATGCACTAGGCCACACCTTTAGTCAGCGAGATGGTGACGACGTGACGCGTGCAAACACGCACGCACTAGGCACACCTTTAGTAAGCCAGAACCTTGGAGCAGCCGTGGCTTCAGGGAAGGGTGCTCGACCGTCTCGCGCCCCGGAGGTCTGGGTTCGATTCCCACTAAGACCGGAATGTACCAGATTTTATTTTCAAGGCCACTAATTTACTTTATTTACAGGAACCTCCCTGAGAAATATGACGTCTATCCGAGAATATTTTGCGGCGTCGGCCATTTTTCGTCACGGCGCAGTTTCGCCAAGGTCACCATGAAGGGCACGCCAAGGGCACCGCCAACATAGACACCTAAGGCTTTCAAATTAAAAATAATCAGGTGTACCCTTTCATATAGATGATGGCTGTGCATCACGGCCCATGCGCGTCATGGCAGGTGTCAGTGACGTGTTGCAGAGAAAACATCAATTGCTAAATGAAGTATCCCCTTTTAGCTCGATCGGAGTCCGAAATGGAGCCTACCATCGAGCAACGGAATCTCTACAAACTGGTAAAACTGCCGCCGCTACATTTTACATGGAATGACTCGGTCAATTGTTGAAAGAGCTACTGCGGGTCCTCAATAAAATCACCACTACCTGGACCCTCTGTCATAGCACGCCGAATGACATGGCCACGGCGCGGGCTATAAATGATGTCCCGGCCACCGCCTATCAGGAGGTGTACAAATCTTGGCAGAAACGATGGAAACGGTGTACTGACGCCGAAGCAGAAGATTTTAAAGATTTTGAAGTGTTTGTATCAACAAGTTAAATATACTTATTTCCTGGCAATAGTGCACGCCACTATTCCGGACAGATCCTGCATACGTGCACGCTTTGTGTCAGAATTTTTTTTATTTCGTACGGACACACGAGGCCCGTTCAGGCCACAGGACTAAACGCATTTCTAGAGTACGTACAATTATTCTCGCCGTCAAGAATTCGTTCTTAGACAACACCTTGGTCACGTGCACCATCTACTGTTCCAGCCAGCATATCCAAGTCGTTTCTGCCTAGTTTACTTCAATTAAACAAATGTGCGTGTTTTGATATATCCCTTCTTTATTTATTACGGACTTCTTCAACAATAACATATTCCTTAAAACACTTTCAAAATGATTTTATGCTGCCTGTATCGGTTCAAGGTAACCAATTTATACTCCATAATATAAGGAATAATAGTTTTGTAATGTTTGTCGTGTTGATCGCGGCGACAGGCTCTAAAATAGTCAGACTATTGCGTCGTCACCTTTTCCGTAACAGCTGACGGCAGTTCGAAGGTCGCCATGAATTCTCCGAAGTTTGTATTGTAGCTGTATCCTGCCAGGTCTGGGTAATGAGTATCGAAAACGTGGTAGTACTTCTTGGCATCGTTGCAATACTGGAACACAGAAGAAAGGAGAAAAGAATGAATATACAATGCGTGAAACCAATAATGACGACTATCTGCTCCGCCAGCAGCAGAAACTTTAACGCTTCAATAGAAGGCTTAGGTTTCCACTCTACCTGCTCTAAATACGTTAAATACAGAAATTCTCGCACTATAAGCAATTACAGAGCAACATGAAAAAAACTATGGCTCCGATCCACGCTGTGAAGGTGGTTAGACAGCGAAGCTGTAAACGACACCCACAACGATTACGCATTGTCACGTCACTTGAATTAACTCACTTGGCTCTACAAAGAGTGAAACCAGAGACAAGTCAAATGTACTTAAGCATACCCTTTATTAGTTCACGACGACATTATATTCACGCTGTTCTTCTGGCGTCCTTACTGTCCATGGTCTACCCATGGTAGCCTGGAATGAACTGAATGAGTTGCTAGACCGTGGTGACGTCACTACGTGATATCTATGCTGTTGAGTACTTTCCCACTCGGAGTAGCTTACGCAACCGTAATTTATACCGGGAAACACACGCGGGAGAAGGAACGTGCTTCGCACTATTCGCAGACGTCATTAGCATACATTATACGGTTTGCACTTCACACGAGGGTTTTGAATGACGTCAACCCCTTTCGAAGCAGCTGCAAACCTATTCTTTACAGGAACGCGTCGGAGGGTGTTCCCATTGCTCACACGCGCCTTATAATCAATCATGTGGTTTTGATGCTTGTTTTGTGATTTTTCTCTTGAAAACGAGTGCTGAGCTGTACGTTGTATGCCTGATTTCAAAGGAGATATGCGGTTTGTATTCAATTTTCAGCCTGGCGTTTTTTGCTTATGCCAACAACACGAAAATTTTCTTGGCTGGTAGAGGTATACAGCTTTGCTGTAAAACTCCCTATACAGCTTTTTGTTGCTCAATACGCGCTACATAAAAGTGTTTCCGAGCGTGAAAAAAGTCCGCGAATACACGCAAAACTTTCGCACGACTGGCCGCTCAAGACACTTTGCGTGTATTCGCGGCCATCTTTCACGCTAGTAAAAATACTTTTATGTAGCACGTATTGAGCAACAGATAACTGTATCGGGAGTTTTTCATGTTGCTCTACAGTTTTCTCATTGACACTTTTCATCTAATTGTAATAATTGAGAAGTTGAATATTCAATTAAGACTAATCGTCTAATTAGGCGGAATACAAAAATTATTCTTAGTATCTCCAAGCGACGGCAAACAACATTACCTAGTCCAGCTACGTAGCATTTGCATATTTGTAAAGTTTGGCTCAAGTTAAGTCAAACACCCTGTAAACTCTTTATAGGTGAGGACACTCGCGAGTCGCAACCGAGCAGAGATAAAGTATCAACAGCGCACGTCCTGCAGCGGGAAACCTATCGGCGGGACGGCGTAACTTCAAGACAGAAAAAGTTGTCGCAGTTTCACCTGAAAGGTGAAGCATCAATTGCGATAGCAAATTTGTAGAGAGATATACGGAGTAATGATATTAGCTTTATCAGCTGTATAAACTTGGACATGCAGCAGCACCGGCAACGCGCCGAACTGTTGTCGACGCCGTCGGCATTTTGCCCGCGTTCGCTCAAAATGCGTGCGGCGTTGGTGACTGTTGCCGGAGCCTCTGATATAAATAGGCACTTGGTGCCGCAGCTAAACGTCGCCTCCCTTCCCTCCCCCTTCCCCCCCTCCCCCACGGCCTTTCGCGCATCGGAAGAAGGCGCGTTTGCTCTACATATATGGTGATTGTAAAGGAGGAAAGAGACGCCTACTTCTGCAGCCCTTAAGGAAGCACGGCGCAGAACGCGCGTTTGTTCTCCGCCGTGCGTTCACTCCCCGTGAAAGAGCGCGTCCCTCGCGCCCTTTCACTCGCACATACAGCGTTCGGCGGCGCGCGGCCACGATTTCATCTCCATTGACGTCATACGGAACCTCACGGCGACGGCGACGGCGACGCCGACGGCAGAAATCTGCTTTTGAGTGTCCATATAATTGCTATCGCAATAAAAGATTTCATTAGTTTTACCTCCCGCTGATATAGCAACCAGCGCTTCGCGGGAAATCCGAAATGATTCAGTGACGTCCGAAAGTAGGTGAACATGGGGAGGGAGAGAGCGTAGGGGAGATGGCATGGCCTCAACGGAGCAGATACGGCGACGCGACGACGCGTGCAAACGCCGTTCTCTGGTTGCTTGTCCGCGCAAGCTCTCGCCTGCGTTCTAACCACTTTCCCACCGAAGTTCCCGCCGATGGGTATCCGCTGCCGTCTACCGCGCCATTGGACGCGCGCCATCACTACTTTATCTGGTCGATCGCGTCTCGCAAGCAAGCCGTGAGAAGTATCCCGACCTAAAGAGTATATATCTTACACCGGGATATACACTGACCTCAGCGGAATTGACAGTAAATGGCAAGCTAAATCTAATCCTACAATTGACGACTTGCGAAATTCGGCGCGTCCTCTACAAAATTTGGTTGGAAAACAAGGTGATTTCGCTATCGGTGATATTTGACAGCTTCTCGGCCAGCTGTGTTGGGCTGAGTCACTTGCATTTCACGAGAGAGCGGTAGTGCAACCCTATAAAACAGGCGCTCTTGACCGCTGGTCAGTCCCTTATGCTGTCTCAAGGTAAACAGAAGAAAAGCGTGTCAGCGCCTATCTATGACGACTCATTCCGTTCTTTTTTTTTCGAAAATGGCGGAACAGATAACGACCAGATAAGCACCTTTGGTTGGAAAATAAATTTTTCGCGCATGCATAATATTTTTGCAAATGGTCAATTGCGCACTGAAAAGCACGGACGGTTTTGCATCGGTCTCGGCTCGCGCACCTACGCGCCATCGAGCTGCGACACCGGTGACTCCACTGCCGGTGTACTTCACCTCGCCAGCGTTGTGAGAAGCCTGGTGTCTGCCAGAGGCTGTTCGCGTGTAGCGTGACGCCATGTTGCCTCCGCGTATTGTTAGAACGCCGTGCGAGGAGCTCGAGCACAGCGCTAAACCTTGCTTGTCGCTTTGAATGCTTCGCCTACGGGTGAAATGGACAATTTTTTTTTTCGCTTAAGAACCTTTTTATGGAATACTGGCCGAGAAGATGTTACACGCGTGCGCGGGCTCCTACCCCTGCCGCACCGTGATTGCAGTGTCCCTATACTGACCGCGGCAGATGGGCCGGGCGGAGTGCCGTTGTCCACACACGGGTCGCCGTACATTGCGGTCATCCCCGTGCTGGTCTTGTAGATGCGCGTGCACATCGACACCGAAATGGCCAGCGAGGGGTAAATGTTCCACGTCGTACTGCTGTTCACCCACTCCAGCACTTGGAACTGCGAGCCAAATGGAGTGAACAGCAATGCGCGAGCGATGAAGGAAGGAAAGCGGTGACCTTTAAAATGCCAGCTAAATAGCAACACACGACTATTTAGAGCCTGGTGAAGTATTCTTTGAGAACCTTTCACTTAAATGTCGAGAAAAAAATACTCGTAATTTACAAAGGAAATGAAGGTCAAAGGTTTAGTTTCTTTAATTACGCGTTAAACCTCAACGCTGCTACGTGATTGTGGTCCCCGTTTCTAAAGTATATTTCGCCGTGTATTGGTGATTTTGCTACAGCAGGAAGTCCTCAAAACTTGCTATGTAGAGCCTCTCGCGCTTTTACAACGCAGTCTTCATCATTAATTGTTAGCCTATAACATAGTGATGTCTGAGCCGATGCCACAAAAATTCATGACGCCATGGTTAGTGCGAGATGTTTTTGTACCGTAGTATGGACGTTTTCCTAGTTTACCAAGATTACGCTCAGGGTAGGACTTATAGTTTTGATTTTTAAGTGGCTAAAATAACCGAATCTGATGAACTAGTTCTTTTTGTTAATTACACCTAAACAGTGATTTTCGATCTTTAAATGCCACAGGGTGTTTTGTTTTACTAATTCACACGCACTTCCAGTCCCGTATCTTTGAAGGGTGCTGCACACAACAAATGAAGATGCATTTGTCGCACACAATACCGAATCGGCGGAGATTTAGAGAATGCAGACAATTACTTGCCCAAACTAAATCTGCGTTTAAAAAAAATACACGGTTGAAAGGCAGAACGCAAGTGAGAAAGAGTTCCCCCACAATGACTTCTCGAATGACTGAAGTAGATGCCAGTTACGGAACTGGCGCAAAGCTAGCTGAGCATGCTGCTTCTTTTTTTTACTTTTTTCTCTCTTTTTTGTGTGCTTGTTTGCTTTCTTTTTGTTAGAGAATGCGGGCAGCACCTCACCATGTCCATGGTGTTGTTGTTGTTGACTTCCTTAAGTGGCGACGCTCCCGTGATGACGCACTGCGGGTATCCGGCGGTGAACTCGTCCTCCGTGAAGTGAGTCCACGGGAGGAAGCCGTCCACTTTGAACCGCCTGAAGAACACGCCGTGCCCGAAATCCGGCAGAATAGATGAGTCAACCCGCGCGCAAGTACAATCTGAGCTCCGCAGTTTCCTACAAAAGCACTAGAGCAAATTGCGGCGCAGCAATTGCTCGGCTACAATGGTAGTAAACGCCTTTACATAGGTATAGTATTATTTACATAGGTCAATATCAACGGAACTAGTTCTGACTTTCTTCCTGTAACATCTGGCGTTCCCCAAAGTTCGGTATTAGGTGCCCTCCTGTTCTTAGTATTTAGCAGTTCTCATGTTCCAATTACCAACATCCCCATTGACGCCGTGGGCGCATTCAGATATCTTGGCCTTAGTATAACGCATTACTTAAACTGGTGCTCACATGTAGCGAACGTCAATCACATCATTCATCTGCCAATAGCATAGCATAACGTAGCAATAACTGTAGCATTTCTAAAACGTAACCTTCGGCATGCTGCTCAGCATGTTAAATTACTATCATGTAAGGCACTGGTTAGGTGAAAACTCAAACGTGCATCGCCACCCTCCACGCTTCCACGACGCCATGGTGGCTCCAGGGTTCTGGCTTACTAAAGGTGTGGCTAGTGCATGCGTCATTAGGCATGCACGTGACGGAGCAAACAATGGGGTGAAGGTGGCGGCACGTCATTAGTGTACAAAATGAGCGTGTTCATGGCGTTCCGGGGTTTACAAACGGTATAATGCTTTTGCATGCCCACGTATGTAGTCTTAAGTGTCCCTGCTGAATTCTTTTCCCTCGCCCCCACAGCAGCAGAGGGGAACAGCCTTCCCCACAACATCGCCGGCATCAACACTTCATCTGGCTTGATGGAAGAAATAGCAAATGCTTTGTAAATAATATTGTGGACAACCTTTACTTCAATGTCTCGTATTCCCACTCCTTGTGTAATACCCCGCAAGGGGTCCATAAGGAAATAAAATGAAATGAAAACAAGATTTGCCGCAACTTCGCGCTTGAAGCTTTGCACTTTTTGTGGCGGTAACTATTACATTCTATCTTTCCATGTTCTCGTAATCATAGTTTTTAAACAGCAAGGAAATAATACTCTGCACGCATCCGCATTCCTTGCCAATTGTATTTATACCACCAAAAATTCAATTTATTTGAAATATTTGTCCATGGGGAGCAATATAGACTACTTTATAAAACTCGCCGATGCGTGGTGTGAATCCCAAACATTCCACATACCTTTCCCACTTCTCGGGGGCACTGAAATATAACCAGATAAGTTATGCAGAAGCTAAAAATATGCAAAATACCACGCACTGTGAGAATCAGTCTAAACAAAGATTTCGTTAATTTGCGAAGAACGCTATTTTCTTTTATCGACCATTTGCACATGTAGAACTTGCTAACATGTTGCGCACATTTTCCCTGAGAAACGTCTTTCTCAACTTAAACTTGTGGTGCTCCATCAGGCGCATCCCACGCACGACGACGAAGGCATGCATGACGCCGACGGCATGGCGACCTTAGAATCCTTGCGACAAATCGACGACGATAGAAGGACCATAATGCCCATAAGGAGGACCATATAATGACGACGACGCAATGGCGTCAATGGAATGGCGACGATAAAATGACGACGATGACAATAAGACAACGGGATGACTACGACAGCGTGACAATGACGGCATGACGACATATTGGATGACGATGTTAAAACCGATGGGATGATGAAGTTGGATTGACAACAATGGAAATGACTGTGACGGCCTGACGATGGCGACGTGATAACAATATTACAGCGCAATGACGACGGCGTGACAACAATAACAATGACATGATGGCAATAAAAGAACAAGAATAGAATGAAGAAGACGACAACACGACGACGGTATGTGGCTGTCGGAGCTCCCGTGTGCGCTTACGTGCGTCACCTTCTATTTTACACTGTATTCGTTGCTTGATTGCACTACGTGCAATCAAGCAACTATCGTGCAAGACATCAGCCAGCAGGCAGCAGCCATACGCGAAAAAGTGAAGGAAGAGGCAAAGAAAGGTTCGCTTCAACATATTGTAAGATGGTGAAATTAAACTCATAATATCTGCGCACATACCTTTACTTCTAATGAATCTGTATTTGCGGGAGCTTGTCTTCTTAAGAAGAAGCTTTAGCTCGGGGGCTCCTATCTAAATACATGAGGAAGGAGAACTCGTTTTTCTCGGCAGCAATGTACCAAGTTTGATGAGGTTCGTTGTACTTCAAAATAAAAAAAGTTAAAGTCTAGGGACTGTTGGGTGGCACATTTTCGATATATATCGGAATTTGTACATTAAAACTGGCAAACATGGTAAATTTTCTGGAAACGAAACTATCAAGTTTACAATGCCGTAACTCAGCAACGAAACGCGATATCACAATTCTGTAAATTGCCCCTGCAACTAAAACGGACAAAATTTACATACTATTAACATGGCTCTAAAATAAATCACTTAATATGTGAGTAGTAGCTTTGAAAAACCTTTACAAGCTATTTAACAAATTAAGATATAAATTGACATATCAAATTTGTACGCTTTGGATACTCTTAAAGATCCAGTTTTACAGAATTGCGATATCCGTTCTTGGTGCAGATCTACAAATTTGTAAACTTCGTGCTTCTATTTCTTTTCTTTTTTCAAGCTAAAAGGCTGCGCTATACGGGAAGGCGTACTTCCTAGTAGCTATCATCACTTGCTTACTTACTCCAGCTGCTGCGTGACGTTTCCGAGGAATGGTGTCTTATTAGCCGGCCACATTCGGATGCCCAGGACAATGTAGCCACCGTGGGGCGCGCCGGGCTTGGGGTGACTCGCGTTCACTTTTAGCTGCCAGTCCTTCAGCTCCTGCACACGTGGAAACCCATCAAAGCAGACACACAAATAAATATCCCAAAATATAAAACGTAACATCGCTCAAGAGCTTGCAAAGTATCATGGCTACAGCACTTTTCAACGTGTCAAAAGAACTGGCCTGGTATTCCATTAAGACGTCAGCACTCCTACACAAGCAGATGAGAGTGGTCGTAAGTACCTGCTGGTAAGTCCTCTTGAAATGGCAGCGCCCGCACAAGTGTGCGACAAGGAAGGTCGTGTGCTCCCTTGTATTTTTTTGTGTCCGTGTCCGTGCACGCGCGCGACAACATTACGAATACGAGAGGTACACTAGTAGAGTAGTAGTAGAGTACTCATATTACAGTCACGTTCTCCTTGGTTTGTACCAAAATTATGCAGTTATCCTTTTTTTCGTTTCCGATATTTCATTCATACAGCTTCGAGAGCATATATGGAGCTAGATTCACGAAAGTGTGTTTGGGTATGCAAAGAAAGGCTGTCGCATTCGAAATGTCAGTTTAATGCATTATTCAAGTGGGTTGTGCCAACACCACCTATGTAGCACAAGGCCTCTGCAGTTCGATCCATGACGTCATGCTACCTCGCCCGAATGCCATAGAATCTAATGGGGATGCTCCCGAGTAAGCAGCGGTGACTTCGACGTCACCCCTTTCGTCACGACAGGCTTGTCAATAGAAATTTTGAGCTAGGCAGCATGACGTCATGAATCGAAGTTAACAGGCCTTGTGCTATCTATAGGTGGTGTCGGTCATGCTCGAGAGCATGCTCATTTTGCAGATCGCGGTCATGCAATGGGTGCAACTACGCGCGCACCTTCAGTAAGTCGAACACCGCCTGAACTTCATTCTGGATGTTCAGGTTTTCCCAGGGCTTAACTTCCAAGTCAAGGACGGCGTGATGGTAGATGTTCCCGTTCCAGTAGTCTTGAAGCTTCACCTGGCCTTGGGGATCCCTGACGTGCTCAATAACTTCGGCGTTCCTTCTGCAAAGGTGAAAGAGTCAATACCGATGTCACCGAGTTCCGGCATCGGACAAGTGTCGCATGTAACAAAATTGTCCTACGCGTTTAGGAAATTGCGATATAGCATTGAAGAATGACATCATTTACCAATAAAAACAAAAAGAAAATCCCTGCGCCCGTAAGGTACACAAGGATAGCTGGGCTGCAAAACAGCGGCAGTGAGTGTACTGCGGTTTGACTAGCGCGTTGTCTGTACAGACATTGCACATATTTTGCCAGATTGAGTTCAAGGCAAAGTCAACACCGCAGACCTTTTTTAATCGCGGAGCTGTTTAGGCCGGCCGTAAGTTGTGCCGCTAGCCGCAAAACATCGCTGAGCGATGAGTCACCTGGGTTGCCTAGCAACCACCACGCGGAGCGGCGTGTGCTTCGCCTCCTCTCCGAGGAAAGGAGAGCATGCACGCGGCGCGAGTTTTGCCCAAGAGAGGAAAAAAGAAAATGAGAGCGAGAGTGAGAAATAAATTGTAGCAGCACCAACGAGGCAACGCGCAGAGCTGCTGCTGACGCCGCCCGCGTTTCCCCGCCTTCGAGCCGAACGCGCGCGGTGTCCGTGAGTGCAGCAGGCGCCTCTGGCGTCGGCTCGGCAGGTTTCGACCAGCCACGCCCCGGCAAATGTGGAGGCGCATCTTGGCCGTGACGTCACCGGGAAGGTAAAGCTCGGAGCCGCCTAGACGGCTGCAGAACTCTCGTTGACTCTGTGGCGAGTACATGTACCCTTGACATGGGACGACCAAAGAAGATCCGGACACCCGAAGAAGAAGCCGCTCAACTTGAAGCGCGTCGTGCGGCCAAGCGAGAATGTGCGGGTAGGCGGCGAGTCGATACGGAATAGGGAGCCTACATGCAACGCCGTTTTAGGGTGGTGACAGCCTCTGTAAGGGCACTTGCCGCCGCCAGCTAAATTGGCGGGTTAAATCTGGGGCACAAATGGCGAAAGACCAGCGACAGACCACATTTCCCGCAACCCTTGGTGACGGGAAATTAACTAACTTCGTTTAATAAACTTTGGCCTCAGCAGCCAGAGACAAATGGCGCGCCTGAGCGCCGTACACGGCACGTCTACGTTTTAGTTAAACAAGCTAGTAAGGACAGTCTTTATTACAGCACACTTCGAAAAGCACCCTTTATATATTATGTACAACTGGAAGGCAACGACAATGCTTAATACAGTTCACGTTCTTGGCCTGAGATAATGCTACCACGAGCACGCCATCGTGCCTTATAACTTGTTGCTTTACATGTGTCACACGACATGCAATAGAAAAATAAGTTTGATGTGTTAAAATAAAAGGAAAATGCAACTAGTATATTAAAGGTGTATGCAGGTTCCTTGTGCGCATTGGCGCAAAACTAAATTAAAGAAATTTAATAGATCGCGTGCCAACATGAGTACATCAAAGCGTGACAAAAAAGACAGAAAGAGTGGGGACCAAAATGGCTACCCACCAAATTTGGCGGTAAATAGCGGTCAAAATCTTGGTGTTGTCACCACCCTAAAACGGCGTTGCATGTAGGCTCCCTAATTCGGAATACCGTGCCTAGCAGCACTTAGCATTTCCTATGAAAACATAGCCAAGCCTCGTAAAACCTGGAAGAGAAGCCAGGTCGATCACCAGCTCCGCTGTTCACTCCAGCCTTGCAGCACAATAGTTCAAGATGGCCAGGTTTTTTAACTGCGAAGCACTTTTATTTCTTCCCGAACATTTGCTACTTTGACAGCATCTATCTATCTATCTGTCTATCTATCTCATGGTCGTTTCGTTAACTTGGTATGTTAATTGGTAAGTGGTAATTAGCATACTATGACAAGAGTATATGATGAACATATATAATACGTCATAAGAGAAATGTCATGACATGCGTGTCATGTAGGTCATGAAACAGCCGTCTATGTCTTGGTGCTCTCATAGTCGGTTCGTTAACTTGGTACATACCAAAATTGGTATAGTATGACAGGAGTGTATGATGAACATAAGTGATATGTCATGACTTCCTTGTCATGTAGGTCATGACAATGATCCAGCGAAAAATTAACACTCAAAAATCTCTAGAATGGGTTCGGACGTGGACACTAAGGGAAGGAAACACTCAATGATGATGGTAGAAATCATAGTCATGAGCATGACTCAGCAAAAATGACAATGACTCAGCGAAAAAGATTAACACACAAAAACCAATGCAATGAGTTCTTACGTGGGTACTAAGTGAAGGAAACGCTAAAGGAGGGTGGTAGAAGTCATAGTCATGACTATGACATAGCAAAAATGACAATGACTCAGCGAAAAATATTACCACTCAAAAACCACTGAGCTGGGTTCTGACGTGGGTACTAAGTGAAGTAAACACTAAAGTATGCTGGCAGAAATCATAGCATTGAGTATGACTCAGCAAAAATGACAATGACTCAGAAAAAAAGATTAACACTCAAAAACCACTGAAATGGGTTCGGGCGTGGGTTCTCAGTCAAGGAAACGCTAAATGATGGTAGTAGAAGTCATAGTCATGACCATGACTCAGCAAATGTGACAATGATTCATCGAAAAAAGATTGACACTAAAAAACCAAACAAATGGGTTTGGATGCGATACCAAGTGAAGGAAAGGGCTAAAGGTTGATGGTAAAAGTCATAGTCATGAGCATGACTAAGGTTTCGTCTGAAGGTCTCTCAGACGAAACCTTAGCTAAAGGGACGCCTGAGGACTCATGACATGAATGTCACGACATGCGTGTCATGTAGGGCATGAAACAGCCGCCTACGTCTTGGTGCTCTCATGGTCGTTTTGTTAACTTGGTAGGCTCCTCGCACACTGCAGCGCATTGCAAGTGATGTGTGCTTGGCCTAGTTGGCCTGGGCGGCTACAGATGGCGCCACGTGTCCTGCGCAGCTAGGGAGCCTACATTCAACGCCGTTTTAAAACGGCGTTGCATGTAGGCTCCCAATGCGCAGCAAGTAGCCGCGCCAACATCGTCGCCTACCTTGCCTGCTTCCGTTTCCGGCAGCCTTATCCTTTGTTTGTTTGCCCGCCATGGCGAATCAGTGAAGCCATTGCCGCTGTAGTGCTCAGTCGGTGTGATGTGTATGTAACATTAGGCCAGCATTAAACCGTTCCCTACTATGTGAGTCTTCCTGTGTCCAGCCCAAGCCTCACAGCATAACATTCGACTTTTCACTACAGGCGCTTTGTACATAGTATAGTGTGTACATACTGTACCCTACAACATGAGTTAAAACTGCTAAGCACGAGGTCGCGGGGTGAAATCCCATTCACGGCTGCTGCATTTTTATGGGGGCGAATTTCAAAAACGCTCGTGTGCTGTGTATTGGGTGCATGTTAAAGATCCCTCGGGCTGTAAAAATTAGTCCGGGCTCCCCCACTACGGCGTGCCTGATGATTGGGCGCGTAAATCGAGTGCACCATTTCATGAGTTCAAACCACGCACAGCATAGTACTAGCAGACTATATATATATATATTATAAGAAGCTAACAAACAACTACACCAAGGACAACATACGGGGAAATACTTCTTCTACTTACTAAGTGAATTAATTAAGTGATAAATTAGTGGAAATGAACATGGATGAAAAAACTTGCCGCAGGTGGGGAACGATCGCACGTCTTCGAATTATGCGTGCGATGCTCTTACCAGTTGAACAACCGTGGCGCCGTTTTCCCATCCACTTTGTGGGGTTTTAATGTTTTTCTTCGTTCTGGGGTTCTACGTGCCAAAATCAGTTCTGATTATCAGGCACGCCGTAGGGGAGGGCTCCGGCTTTTTTTTTTACTACTAGAACTAAATCTGGGTGTGTCCGCCGCTTAGGTTTGTGAGCGGTGGCGCTGGTTATAGAGGTTCGCCTCATCTTCCATTCTGGAAAATAAAGGTTCGCCGCATCTCATTCGTCACACGAACACTTGAAAACCACGAGAACAACTTGCCGGTGCGGGAAGCTGAGGGCGAACTTGGTGGTAGTCTGAGGTTGCCTGGCCATGGCGAACATCTTTTGCAAGTCCACGTTGCTGTCGTCGACCAGGGTGTCGGCGCTGGACCGCGCGTACATCGGTATGAAGGCGAAGTCGCAAAGCTTGTCCGTGTTGATGGCGTCGTAATTCTGCGGGAACGTGCCAAACGTGCACCACACCAGGTTCCTCGGCATCGGGCCCGGTGCCAGCGTCGCTGCGCCAACAGGAAAGCAAACGGGAGCGCCCGCTGATGCTTCACAGTTCGACGAACGGGTGGCATTCGTCATTCGCGTAGCTATGGTTGCCCGCGCCTGAAATACGCAGCGTTTGCCTCTTCTCTCGCGTTGGAACGAATTTCGAGAGAAAGTATTACATGTATTCAAAATTTTTTCAGTGTCTATAGCGTACAGAACAGATATCCTAGGATCTTGACGGGAATGGAACAGCGCGAAAGACCACGCGTGGTGAACACGACAGACGCAGAACCACGTTCCGTTCTTTGGCCTGTTCGATTGCTTTCAAAATGCGCACCAACCAGCCTAGTTCAGCGCAAGCCTGCGGTCTATTACGAGAAACATAGCGGTTGCCAAAGTATGAGAAACGCCGTTGAGGACTAACGAGAACGTGACAAAAGTATTAGAATTGCACGCTTAGGACTCGGCGAGATAATGATTCAGTCAGGGGTGATTGAAGATCGCTGGGCAAGGTCTGCGTGCTGCTGTGGAGTTAAATTAGCTATATGATGATGATAATGATGATGATGATGATGATGTTTATGATGATGATGATGATCATAAAATTTCTAAGCTCTCACGCGTGTAGTTTGGTTGCGTTCGTGCACTGCAATGAAGCCAACGTGCTGCAGTTGGACAATCTATAGTGCCCCATTGTCGCATGGTCTCCTTCAGTATACATTGCTGTAGGAATAAAAGCCGCATTCATGTAACAGCGGCTACTCAACTTCGCAGCACCTAATCAGCATATGTAAAAAAAGAAAGACACTACGCCTGGTGTCTTCGAACATTGTTGCGAAAAGTGTTAAAGTCACAGGCATACCTAACGCCATCGACGGCACGGATCACGAATGAATCCGTGAGTGTGCTGATGACTTAACTACAACTGTGCTGCCGCACCGTGCCTAGCAGTGGCGACAGCGACAATGTTGAGGACTAGGTGGGCACCAGTTGCGCGGTGTGAATGCACAAAGAAATTATTTATAAGATCAACAGCGTTCGCTCTTTTCGTGAAAAATATTCCCAGTTTTACACACAGGTGGAAATTTTGGATCAAAATGGCCGGATTTCAAGTAAGGGGCAGACCTCGTCAAGATTCTTAAAAAAAAAAGAAAAAATTGCGGCTATTACGGCCGTGAATTCGGCCGATCTGCTTGGAAATTTTCGAGCACCATCAAGGCAAGAATCATAAATAATTACTGCGGAATCTAAGTCAGTTTTATTTAAAAGTGAGGCATGGGTATGCTTCACCGGCACTGTGTTTGATCGGCATTTACTCAAGCTCGCTCAAACGTACTCGTCTGACAGGGGTATAGCACCATCAAGCTTGCAACGTACCCGTTTTGACTTGGTCATATAGGCCACGTAATAAAACGTAGGGCGTGATCTCGATGCACAATGCCTTCGAGTGGAGTGGCTGTGAGCCTCATTGATCGAATAAGCAATTGAGATTCAATAACGATCATTTGTGATTCCTGTGACCAGCTGCTCGAAAACCCACCTCTTCACTCCTGTGCCTTTCGAGTAGACGCTGAAAGCTCCCGATCAAAAAATACGTGTCTAATGATTTACGTATCAAAGATAAAGATTCGAATGGGCACGAGAGTGTCAGTTGTCACTTCCCAGACTGTGATAAATTGCAGCCGCATGGTTTTCGATAGCAGCGAAGCTGCTATTGCGTCTCAACGCGCTCAAAAACGTTTTGTATGCCTGTTATCAGGGTTTTTCTGAGAAAACGAAAGTATACAACACAAGAAGTTTATTTTTTGAGCAAATGTGAGAATTGCTAGGGGCGATGCGAGGGCTAACTTTAAGGTCGGTGTGTTAATGAGGAGTTAGATACAAGTAGCAAGAAACTTGGAAGACGCTTAAGCTTCGCTTTTAAGAGTGCAATGCGATAGCATTGAGAGATCCTTGACTGCTTCTCACGCTTCCCGACAACCGCGGCTTATGCAACCGTAATGGTTACCAGGAAACACTGGCAGCGAACGCTATGCACGAAGGCGAGCTTTCTGGTAGAAACGCGGCCTCTTGCGTGGGCCGATTCCGTACATAGTGCATAACCATGCTAAAAAAATATTTCCATCATTTTCACGTTTCCCTCTTTGTTTTGCACTTTTATTATTTGAGTCTTAGAATAGTTCACATAAAGGGTATGCGCTGTGGGTGCTTTGTTTCGTGACTTTTTTTGTGGACTGTCATTCTCAAAATTCCGAAGAATAGCTTTGTAAAGAATGTAAGACAAGATATGAGCAACATTAGTGATAGAATGGTGTGGCAATATAACCCGCATATGCCGCACGTCATATAGCAAGACGTGGCATATACCTATACCCGAACATATGCGAAGGCCTGAGTGGTTGGGGGTGATTTTCTCGGCCGCGGTAGCTGGCGCCGACGCCGAGACCGACGGCGACGCCGGATTTTCTGCAACACGGGGCCCTTAACGCTATCGCGTTAATACCATCGTTATTGGCTTTCATAGATGGGTTATACGAAACTTTTACAAAGCTTCCCCGCAACACGTGCGAAACGAAAAACGGCTGCAAAATTATATACAGAGTGTTTCAGCGAACACTTTCAAAATTTTTAACACGAAAGTGTTTTATGCCGGGGTCCACCAAGACTTCACTGACGTATTTCCGTCACGGAAATACGTCATAGAACATAATACAAAGAAAGAAACCAGAAGAAAAAGTTCCACAAACATGCAAAATTTGGAAATCGAACCCACGACCTCTCGGTCCGCGACAATAGATCGCCGAGGGTTTAACCCATTGCGCCACAAACGCATTTGCAGAGCGCTACACAGACGCGCCTTATATATCTAACACTCCTCCGTGTACCCGCGCTCTTGCTCGGGGCGGTGCCGCCGCCTACGAGCAGAAAAGAGAAGTACTGCATTATGACACTAACGCGCACCGACAGTGAACGCTTCGGTGGTCTCAGCATTACGACGCCTCGATGCCAGCATTCGAAGGGACGCTGGCATCAAGAAGCACTACCAACTAGGTGGCGTTCACCGTACTCAGCACAGCGGAGCGTGGCCTCCGCAATCAGCTCTGAAAATGTTTCTGAAGTTGATCGCGGAGGCTGCAATTACGACGCGCTGTACGCGCTGATTTGACTCGGTGACGATTCAGTTACGTGCTTTGTCTTGCGCGTTGTATTAGTGTGTCAGTTACGTGCTTCGTCTTTCGCGTTGTGCTAGCGTGTGCAGCGTAGTGCAGCTCCCATATGCACGACGGTTGCTCATGGTCATCGACGTTGGTAGTCGTGATGGAGGAGACGTGCCACCAGGCGTCAGCGTGGGTGCATCAACGCCTAAGGGCGCTTTAGCCACAAAACACCAATAGACATTATATATCAATGTGCAATAAACATTACACTACTTCTGTGAAGACACGTTTCACTTTCGTGTTCTATACCGATTCCTATATAAGAGGGATCAACCACATTTTTTTAAAGGTTGCCTGTGGCAGATAGCCGAATTCTAGTTAATGAGCTGGTCTACTCGAAGAGGCGGACATAACTTGCACGCAAAATTGCAATGCATAATCGACTAATTAACAAAAATTCACTGTTTAGGTTTTTAACTAGTTACCTGATGGCCCATATTGCAATTCACAAATTTTAGCCGTGGAGTTCGCAAGGCGGATCGACTTAGAATGAATTCTCGGGATGACGCCTGTTTCGAGATATTAATTCTCGAACTTTGCGGAGAAATGCATTGGCGTTCCAGTTACTTTTGTGCTTCGATGCATAAAGCGACGTTTTGTCTGACCCCATTCTTGATAGGTAACTTTCTACTTGTCTTGTGGAGAACCAAGGTAGCTGTGATATCCTTGTAGATATTTGCCAAGATATTTACGTATGCCTCCTGTCTTCCTCGATTATGCAATGCCTCTATGACTGCTGGTATCTCTACTGAATCAAATGCCTTTTCATAATCTATGAAAGTCATATAGAGAGGTTCATTGTACTCCGCAAATTTCTCGATTACCTGATTGATGACATGGATATGATCCATCGTACAATATCCCTTCCTGAAGCCAGCCTGTTCTCTTGGCTGGCTGAAGTCAAGTGTTGCCCTGATTCTATCGGAAATTATCTTGGTGATTATTTTATACAACACTGAAAGCAAGCTAATGGGTCTAGAATCCTTCAATTCTTTAACGTCTCCTTTCTTATGGATTAGCATAATGTTGGCGTTCTTCCAGCTCACTGGTACACTTGAAGTCATGAGGCACTGCGTATAAAGGGACGCAAGCTTTTCAAGCATGATCTCCCCTCCATCTTTGATTAAATCGACTGTTACTCCATCTTCTCCGGCAGCTTTACCCCTGGGCATGTCTTGCAAGGCCCTTCTAACTTCATCGCTAGTTATAAAAGGCGCCTCTGTATCCTCTTCATCACTACTTCGAATGAAAGTAGCGTGGCTGCTCTGGGCACTGTACAGGTCAGTATAGAATTATTCCGCTGCTTTTACTATGTCATCGAAATTGGTGATGATATTACCCTGCTTATTCTTCAGTGCATACATGTTGCCTTGTCCTTGGTAGTGCTTAGCCTAGCCAAAATACGTGGCCAATACCTTGCGATAGCCAATCGATAGGCAATCAATAGCTAATCGATAAGCGATCAATAATAATTAAATTACTGAAAATGCTGGGGATGACTTGGTAGTGCTCAGTCTAGCCCAAATACGTGGCCAATACCTTGCGATAGCCAATCGATAGCCAATCGATAGGTAATTAAAACGCTGGGGATGACTTGGTAGTGCTAGGTGCCGGTCAGCTCCGCTGTTTCTTTAGCCTTTCGCCATTAGTGCAAGTTAAGCTATCTTTAATAATAATTACTACACCGTCGTACCCGGTGTCCTAGGGGAAGTACACGAGACACCGTGTTTATGTTTTTCAGCTGCGGTGGCATAGTGGTTTTGGTGTTGCACTTTTAAGCCCGAGGGCGCAGGATCAAATCCCGGCCACGGTGGCCGCGTTTCGATGGGGGCGAAATACAAAACCACCCGTGTACCGTACGGTAATTGGGTGCACGTTACAGAACCTCAACGCGCAGAATTATTCCGGAGTCTCCCACTACGGCATGCCTCATAACCATATTGTGGTTTTAACACGTAACACCCCAGACCTTAATTTTGTCTTGTTGTTATTAGGTGAAATTTGGGCCAGTCAATGGGGCAAAATGGAAAGTGGGTGGGTTGTTTGCGGCCTTTGCAATAAATTACGTATGCAAACGCTCCAAAGCATTGTCAGTGTTTTAAGGGCGGCGCGGAATTGAGCTCGTTACCAAAGCAGAACTACTAGCTCAATGAGCATCAAATTTAGTGAAAAAAGGAGGAAACGATATGACAAATCTGTGTGTGAAATTAAATGCGTGATCATCAAATATGGTCCTTGCAAAAAGCTTTTCAAGCGAGTGTTTTAAAGTGTCATAAGGTCGTTATGAGATATTTTTCTCAATGTCCTGAGAGAGGTTATCTGTAGACGAAGTTGAATGTTTGTGAATTAATTATGAGCTTAGCAGTACATTCTCATGCGAGCGATCTGGAGGGTTATATTTGTGTTTTACAACCAACGCAGATTATAGCCCGATGTCATGGCTCAATTAGGAATGCTACTGGGAAAAAATTATTGTAAACGGGGGGAACATTATGGACAATGTTCTCGCGAAGTAAAATGCTTGCGATTGAATTAGTCTTGAAAAAAGTTGTCGCAGTTTCACCTGAAAAGCGAAGCATCAATTGCGATAGCAAATTTGTAGAGAGCTATACGGAGTAATGATAGTAGCTTTATCAGCTGTATAAACTTCTACATGCAGCAGCCCCGGCAACACGCAGAACTGTTGTCGACGCCGTCGGCGTTTTGCCCGCGTTCGCACAAAATGCGTGCGGCGTTGGTGACTGTTGCCGGAGCCTCTGATATAAATAGGCACTTGGTGCCGCAGCTAAACGTCTCCTCCCTTCCCTCCCCCTTCCCTCGCCCCCCCCCCCTCCCAAGGCCTTTCGCGTGTCGGAAAAAGGCGCGTTTGCTCTACATATATGGTGATTGTAAAGGAGGAAAGCGACGCCTACTTCTGCAGCCATTAAGGGAGCACGGCGCAGAACGCGCGTTTGTTCTACGCCGTGCGTTCACTCCCCGTGAAAGCGCGCGTCTCTCGCGCCCTTTCACTCGCACATACAACGTTCGGCGCGCGGCGATTTCATCTCCATTGAAGTCATACGGAACCTCATGGCGACGGCGACGACGACGGCGACGGCAGAAATCTGCTTTGGAGTGTCCATATAATTGCTATCGCAATAAAAATAACAAATGCTCGAAAGTGTCATATGTGGGCAAGCTTTCAAACGGGCTAGTCATTACAAGCAATGCCTTAAAGTACATGGCTTAATTTGGCAACTGAAATCTGTAAATCAATTGCTCGAAAAAGGAAGCGTCGCTGCAAATCGGATTGCGATTCTGCAAGGTCACACAAGTTTTTTTTTTTTTAGTATCAAAAGACTTCAGTCACTGCATGTATTATTATAACCTGCCTTGGTGCAATGGTCGGTATACAAAGTAACGTTCTGCAGGAGGACATCTTGTTGGGCTAGTTTTGGTTTACATAACGACATACTGTAGCGCGAGGGCACAATCTCAAAGACACCTGCAACGTGTGTGTCTGTGTCTTGTTTGTGATTGTGCCTTCGCGATACCATATGTCGTTAAGAGAAGTAGCATTTCGTCTTGGTATCGGCTTGCGCCGCATTGCCGCTGTTTATTAGTCTAAATCTGAATATACTGACGCGTCACAAAAAATTAACTTACTTGAGGTGGATGGGGTGGATGGAGTGGAGGGAGTAGGAGAAGTGGTAGTTGTAGTGGTTGTTGTGGTGGTAGTCGTAGTGGTTGTGGTGGTAGTAGTGGTGGTTGTCGTGGTAGTTGTAGTGGTTGTTGTGGTGGTAGTCGTAGTAGTTGTGGTGGTAGTAGTGGTAGTTGTGGTGGTTGTGGTTGTTGTGGTGGTAGTAGTGGTAGTTGTGGTGGTTGTGGTGGTAGTAGTGGTAGTTGTGGTGGTTGTGGTTGTTGTGGTGGTAGTAGTGGTAGTTGTGGTGGTTGTGGTGGTAGTAGTGGAAGTTGTGGTGGTAGTAGTGGTAGTTGTGGTAGTAGTAGTGGTTGTGGTAGTAGTGGTAGTTGTAGTAGTGGTAGTAGTAGTGGTAGTTGTGGTGGTTGTGGTTGTTGTGGTGGTAGTAGTGGTTCTTGGTGGCATGATGACGGTCGGATGGGGAACTGAAAAAAAGATGTGGCGCACCAATGCGTTAACGCAAGGGAGATTTTAGACCATTTTCTTTTATTACACTGAAAAATTAACAAATCCCGATGGCTCACATTCGTATTCCCCATTTTGAAGAATAAAACCACCGAAACAAACCAGGTCCATATTGTCACGAGCCTTCAGAAATACTATTCGGGGTTTAATAAACCGTAGAGCAGCTGGCTCCTGGAAAACATGTCCGTCGGGGCTGGCTGTCGAGCAGGGAAGACGCACGCGGTCTTCTTTGTTTTTTCGGGCTCGACCCATTCTTGCCCTCGACCCACTACCTACAGGTGGCAGTATGCTATAATGGAAACACCACAGACCATTATGCAAAATTTTGTAACCGAGCTTGTTTTTAATTACGATTTCTCTTCCGGAAATACCTTCAATTTCGATGCATCCACATCAGGCCTGTCCAAAATTTCAGTTTTTTATTGATTTATTTTTACAAGTCGCATGGAGCAAGTCTTGCAGGCTCCCTACACACGTGCACGGGTAATGCACCCATAAATAGCTAACACAAAGAAAATACGGATATAACATTTGAGAGCCATTGTGATCACTGGGGAGTCACGTGTAACGACGCCGACAGAAGAACCATATGTCACGCTGGTTATTTCACACGTAAAATGCTATAATAGCGCGAACTGAGACGTTCACGTAAGAGGCGCTCAGCATCTAAGTTTACAGATATATAACTTCACTAATCTCAGAAAAAACACAACAGCAACACCTTATGCCCATGGCTCTCGACTGCACGCAATTCAAGCAGCGAGAATAAACTTTCCTGTACCATTCATTGCTGGTGTGCCAATAATAAATCTTCCGCGCATGCAGGGTGTTGACTGTGAAAGGTGTGGCTGCGATGAGACGATTGAACGTATTATGCATGAATACCGACGTTTTTGTATGCAAAGAAATGTTTTCAATGTTGTTCTTGACAACTCGGACAACATTTCACTGTAGAACAGAGTCTTAGGACGTTATATTCATCTCCAAGGATCGAATTGATGTCATTATTATATTTTTATGGATGATGATCGCTGCTACGCGGGGTACTTTTAGTAACAGAACATAAGTTATATTCGTATGCTTTGAGGAACTCATAGAAGATTGTTCAACAAACTGATGCTTTTCTCTTTCGAAGAGCAGGGCTAAATGAACACGAAAAACAGGAAACAAGACAAATGCACGCACAGACATCATAATTGCTGAGTTCTTCTTTAAAAAGGTCATTTGATTATATTGAAATACAAAAGTGCCACTGGTTGACCGTCTACTCTCGGACGCAATCCGCCACGACATCGTGCTCCCTCATGTAAGCTACCTTTTTTATTTTTTCGTTTTTGCCAGTTACAATATGTTACTGAATAACGCATTCTTTCATGATTACTTATATGTAGGGTTCCGTGTTTCCAGTCAAAACGTAAAACAACACATGAAGGTTTTGGAAAGTAAGAACTGCGAACACTATGCCCTATTTATTTCGAGATGATCCAAAACTTTAAGATTGGCCATAGTTCTATAAACTACGAAGCGAAAAAAAAATGAAACCATGTTGGGAAGGCATCGCACATGTCTTTTGACCTTTCTTGACCGTTTTAATTCCATGGCATCTTAGCATAGCTGTAATGTGAACATTTCCTCGTGTGTTGTCATACAGGGAGGCGTAGAGCCTTCACCTAATTTGTTCTGTTGTATGACATTAAGTATATTTAGAAATAAATATCCCTGTGGAGCTGGCATGTTCGTATCAGTTGACATCAAAACACCAGCAGTTATACAAGCCCCTCTATTCGCTTTGAAGACTGCCTTCAGAATGGCGTGTTTGCTCGAACATTAGCCTAATTTTGGTCGTAGATTTCTACTTACTTCATATTCCCATACAAGCATTTTCGTACAGTGGAGCTGTTTAA
Organism: Dermacentor silvarum; assembly: GCF_013339745.2. Classification (NCBI taxonomy): domain Eukaryota; kingdom Metazoa; phylum Arthropoda; class Arachnida; order Ixodida; family Ixodidae; genus Dermacentor; species Dermacentor silvarum. The sequence continues at coordinate 183,502,335 of NC_051156.1, forward strand.
GCCGGCCGTAATTTGTGCCGCGAGCCACAAAACCGTGGGCCGATCCTGGCGGCAATGCAGAAAGGGTCCAAGCGCAATGGCACATACCCCTGTGAATTAGCGAAGCTGAGCCTGCCTAAGTATAGCTAAGCATGGTATGGACTACTTAAGCTTAGTCAGTCATCGATAGCCAATTGATAAACAATCAATAGCTAATCGATAATTCACAAATAATCAATAAATTCTGGAAAATGCTGGGGATGACTTGGTAGTGCTTAGCCTAGCCCAAATATGTGGTCAATACCTTGAGATAGCCAATCGATAGCCAATCAATAGCTAATCGATAATCGACAAACAATAAATTCCGGTAAATGCTGGGCGTGACTTAGTCTAGTGCTTAGCCACGCCAAATACGTGGTAAATACCTTGGGATAGCCAATTGGTAGCCAATCAATAGCTATTCTATAATCGACCAATACTTAATAAATTCTGGGAAATGCTGGAGATGACTTGGTAGTGCCTAGCCTAGCCCAAGAGCCAGGGCTAGCTAGGTGCCCATCATCTCCGCTGTCTCTTTAGCATTGCGCCTCCAGTGCAAGCTACGCTAATTTTTTTTCCATCACTTAGGGCAGCCAAAGGAGTGTTATCTCTCTTCCCTTCCTCTCTGTACGTTCTCTTCTAAAGAAGCAGCTTAACTCATCGAGAGAAAACTTTATCTGAGCATCTCCTATCTAAAATAGATGGGAACGGATAAATCGTTTTTCTTAGCAACCACTAGACTGAATGTAATTAGATTTGTTTCATTTAAACGACAAAGTAAAATTTTACCGACTATATAAAGCCAAATTTAATGATGATAGCATTTGTTTTAAAAAATTGACTTTCTAAACATTAGAGAAAAAACTTAAAAACTCTGTAACCTAACAATAAATAAATGCACCTAATCTCTGTAAACTTCACCTATTGGCACATCTAAAGTGGACACAACCAATATACTATAAGGCACTCAGAAATATGCCACAAATATTGCGAGCAGGACCTTGACAAAACCCTCGTAAATGTTGTAACGATCTCGTGCAAGTTGCATCTCACATATCACATGTGTCCAGTTTACATCGCCGAAATGAACCAGTTGCATAACCGCTATACGTGTTTCTGGCACTCAGTTACGAATTGGTAAACTTAAGCTAGCTGTAAATCAAACCTCTTGTTTCCAACAGTCGTGTAGAACTCAACTTCATCTCTTAAACTGTACACATTCCGTTCGAATTGGTCGAGTGACTGTATACCGTGATAAGAGCATTCTTACGTTTCACATATGAATATTTCAATAGGAAAAATCACCTAACTTCTTACTTGTCAGGAGGATGAACACGGCGTAGCATAAGAGCGCCAGCACGAGCAACAGAAACAAGCAGAGGACCGCAAAGACGCATTTTGCTTGCCTGCGTGAATGAGGTAGCCGCATCATCATCATGATTATCATCATCATCATCATTGTCGTCACCTCATCATGATTACAGTTAAAACGCGATCTAACGAAACCAGATTTTACGAAGTTCCCGATGTAACGAAAAAATTTTCATTCCCCGGCCGGTACCCATATGATTCAAAGTTGTCATCAACACCAATTAACAAAACTAATGGCCACTAAACCCGATATAACAAAGTTTTTTTGAAATACAAGAGTAAAAAAAAGCGGTGATTTCTTTCAAATTTTGACGCAGACGGGTATTTCTTCGAGCCTGCGCTTTATCCCTATCGCTTTAAAACATCTAGGCGCCCTCGTAACGGCCCGAGCTTTATTTTGACGAGGCTGGACGCTCCGCCCATGCACGGAACAGCGGACTCGGCAGTCGGTAGTACTCTTACGTGCCAGATTGCGCTATGGCGGCGGCGGTGGTTGCTTTCGTTATTTTATGGTTTATGGGACAACTGGCACTGATCGTCTCCTCGCAACTTTCTTGCTCAGCCTGCTCGCATATTCACCGCATTCCTTCTCCGTGTCTTTGCATATTGGCAGCCTGTCATAGCTTGACGTGACAGGATGCCGATCGCACATCGCACAAGCAATTCGGGCCGCCCTCGTGGACTTTTCACACGCACAGGCGCCGGTTAGCGGCAAATAAAATGCCTAGGTAGCTTTTGGGTGTCGCTACGTTACAATTTTATATTTCGAAGGACCGAAAAATCCCGATCTCGATTTTACAAACTTCCCGATTTAACAAAATAATTCCAGCGTGGTCATCACTTCATTCAATCGAGTTTCAAATGTGTTAATATTATTAGAAATGCTATAGCCAATAGCGATAAAGTGTAACTTTTTTTCCTGAGCGACCATATGAAGTTGGCAGTACGTACTCTGGTATTTCGGATACGGGCGATCGTGACCTGCCTCGGGCGTAGGTCGTCGTCGGGCTGAAAAACAATGCCGCAAATCTCATTTTATGATGAGCAGTAAAATTGTTCAACGTACGCTCGTTATCCACGTTTGGTTAACATTCGAGCACCACTAGCAAGAGGCAGAGCTGCAGGTCACTCAGAGGCAAAATCCACGCGCAAATAGCTCAAGCATTTTGGCAAGTTTTGGCAAATGCGCCTTTCTAATTGCAAATATTTGAGTGAATTCCGAAAACAATTTCACGTATTGATCACTTGATATGCAAAGTACTCGAAAAAAAAGCCCCGCAGAAAGAGGCCTTCGTCCTGCAGTGGAGAGAAAAATAGGCTGATGATGATGATAACTTCATAAGGTGACACGATATGAATTGTCAAACACGGAATAAACAACGTCACAGGAACCCTCTACACAGCCACACAATGACATGGCCACCAATAATGCGGGGTTTCTCTGTTGCAGAGTTTGTTTGCTTTTTTTTTTTTTTTTTACATGCGGTCATGGTCGAGCCACATGGCGGAAAAATTATTTCTGACGTGCAAGCAGCTATTTATTTTCATGATAACCTTGCAGAAGGTAATTAAATGCGAGTTGCAACACTCCAACAATGTATCTATCACATATGCTCGTAATTTATGCTTGTATATCACATATCACATATGCTCACTCAAAGGACATGTTAAAAGATCAACAACGCACACAGTTACTGCTTCTGTTTTACTGCCTATTGTTACCGTAGCAAATTCGGCCCCGGCAACGCTAACCTGCATTCTCACCGTGAGCAGTTATAGAAAAGAATGCAGCTTTAGAAACAAATACTTACACTGCTCCTGAAAAATAAAGGACAAAGTGTACTGTATGAGCAAAAAGCCTGACAGTGATCAAGAAATATGTCGCGTAGCCTTGCTAGATACGTGGCGTTGCCTTTTGTTTGTTTTAAAATTTCGGTTGCAAGGGCAGACTTTCGTGTACTGAATGGGCATGGCAGCCAACTCCATTTGTAGCACCAGTTTACGAAAGTGTGGCTTAATTCACGAATCTTTTTGTTCGCAAGAGCTATTTTTCATTCGCACGCTGCCATAATCAATCACGACTTGCTGAAAACGGATCTTACGTACAGTTCTAGTGTAACGTCGTTTTTTTTTTTGAAAATTTGGGCCCTATGTGACTTTTTTTTTCGTAAGAACTCTTCTTCCAATAGCAGTGGTTTTCATCACTTAGCCCTCTATCCCGATTGGCCAGTCCCTGCTTTCCTAACCCGTCTAGCGCTCTGAGTGCTTTGAGAATACGGACCGAGATTGTCTGGCGTTGCGTCAAACATTCCCTGTCGTAAGTTCGCGTTCACCATCACTGTGCTACAATGAATAAGGTACTTTTATTGTCGGAGGTTTACAAATCCCTTTATCAAGCAACAACCCCATACATATATATGTAAAACTGACAGTTCTATTGCCCAGAACAATAACTGATGCGGAGTACTAGTTGTAATAGCAAAGTCATCAAACATTTTAAATCTAAATCGAGGTGAAGTCGAGATGTATATATACAGCCTATTTTTAACAACTGGTTCTTAAAAATCTCCTTTGGCAGGTAGCGCAGTTACACCTCGATAGCTTTTATTTTCTCTTTTTAAAGAGCCGGAGATCCCTTGTACTACACATGACAGCGCTCAAATGGCTATCAACAATGTTCCTGTATTATCACAATGTGTCACAGGTTATTTTGCCCAATTAATTAAGTCGAGTGCTAACGAAGACGCGTCCACTACGACTAGCACCACGTGGCTTTCGAGGTCTCCCAAAGCCTGCCACGAAATATGTGGGCTGTCTACGTGCAAGTTTCCTACACATTGCACGAGAGACGCATTTTGGGGGAAAAAGAATAAATGGAACGCAAATGTATTTCACAGCGGCCTCCTTAAAAGCCAAACATAATCCGTTAAACATTTATATAGCGGTTCCTGAGAAGGAGTAACAGAACGGCGTACCATGATGTAAATGCTCCCGGGGTCCGTGGTGTCCGTGGTGTACCTGTCCTGCGGGAAAGGTACACGCAACAAAATATTTTGTGGTCTTCTTTGCTGACGAGGCCAAGTCGATACTCCGGGCAAATAATGCACTTCAAGAGGAGCTAAATAGGGCCTCTGAATCTACAACTTACTGCAAGGCAAAGAACCATACATTGTCAGGACGAAGCGTACATTCTTCTACGTCACTCACTGGCAAAGCGCACCTCATTGCTGTCATGCATCGTATTTGTCAACAGGCATTCGATTAATCTTACTCTGACGATGCTAAAAATCAACGTGAAGACAAAACAGTGTACAAGAAGTCTGCAGGCTGTCTAAATTATGTTCAAGTGGTGCTCTCAGTTACGCCCTGCTGTCACTTGTGCTCGCTTGCGCGTTAATATGACTCGGACAGCAGGCCTTACCTTGCACTATAGCGAATATGGGAACATGGAGTTAACTGCTCAACTCCATCGTCGATAGTTATCGTACGTTCCAGTTCAACATGTTCACTCTGATTGTGCGCAGTTAACAGTAAACACACTACGCTTGCAAGAACGAGAACTTCCCAAGGTAGCGTTATATATGAGACGAGCCGTCGCTGCCCTATAAAGGTGCCGCCACAACTACCTTGTATTCAGGTAAAGCTGTTGCTCACCTCGACTTGAAATCCCCGAAGACCTTAGCGTCGGCTGAACGGACGACACTGCAGCAACAGCGAAAGCGCAGAAAAAAAAAGAAATGTGCATTTAACATCTACGTAATGCGAAGCATTCACGGTTTGGTAGAAAGTGGTTCTGCAGCGAGCGGTTGATGTTTTTCCCACGTGTTGCGAACTGATGCGAAATGCTGCGCATGGCGTTGTTTGTTGTTGTTGTGGCGCCGGAGAAAGTGATTGAAGAGCGGTAGTGGGAGCTCGAAGAGGAAGAAGATGACTGTCGACGTGAATGCGATTAGCATTACACATTATCCTAATCATGTGCTGTACCGCAGAAGTAACCTACGAGATTCTGCTCAGCTGCATTAAGTGTACATTGGCAGAACTGGCCACTACCATAAGCAGCAACGGGAGCTCGAAGAGAAACAAGAAGACTCTGCCCTGCTGCACACATGCCTCACACGTGACGCCTTTTCGGCAGTGCAATACGGCGCATCGCTATGTTAGCCGCATTAGGCTAGCCGCATATGTCGACGTTCATCCGAAGATGTGCTCTGAGATTTTGTTTTTAGCTGCACTATCTTCGATATCGGCACCAGGTTGTCGCCACATAGCCGTTACAGAAAAGCTAGGGTATTAAACGTTGCCCCGTGACCCCCCCCCCCTCCTCCTCCCCCCCAAAAAGCTTTACACGCTGCGCAGTTATTTGGCGTGCAACTAAATGAGTTCGCACGCACGCACTCACAAACACACACAACACGTTCGTGCAAGTCGAATCTCGTCTTATCTCTCTCACAAGTCTGTGGTGCTATTTTGCCACTAATAAACTAAAAAAAAATCAGAGCGCTACCACTACTGTGAAGATGGAAGTCAGCGAAGCTGTGACTATGGTTTGTCTGCTATAGTGAATATTGCTATAGGAAATTTATATATTATCATTATTGGCTATATTGAGCATCTTCGGCATGTTTGTCAAAGAGCAAGGACAACGGCATCTTGTTTTCGCCCGGCGCGATGGCCAAGTAGTGCGTTTGCTGCGCCAAGTTCGTCTCATCGTCATAGACTAGCGTGTGAGGCACAGCGTTCGTAGCCGCGGCACCTTGCACGGCATCGTCAGGATCCTGACGTCAGGATCCTGGAAGATGTGGTTAAGCGAGCTTCCCTCCCATAGCGAGCCCAAAGGGCAACTGCTGATAACAGCGCTGGCGCGATCTCTACGTCACGAAACAAAGCATCACAACGATCGGTGGGACGTGTCACCACTGAGTATCGGGACACTTGTGAAAGGCAATTGGCCATCCATCATCCGTTTTGACACCTGTGCTAAGGCACAACTGGAGGGAAACCGCCATGCACATGAAGCCAAAGCAAATGCTGCTGATGAGAGTTTTTTTTTTCTACACGCGGACAAGATCCTGGGGAACCTAGCCCTTAACAGCTTCGCTGTAAAAAAAGAACAGGCTTTAAAGGCTTCAACGGCACACGTGTAGAGAAAAGAGCTAGAAACGCCTGCATGCGAGGAAACGTCAATCACAGCCAATAACTTAATGTTATATAGTAAAGAGCGCGAGAGTTAGATCACCTAATACAGAAGATACACAATAACAGCCAATTTTCACATTATGTGCAACTAACGTCACTGTGAAAAAAGAAGAGAAAGACTGGAGCTGGATTTTAAAACAAAGATGCTGAAGAAGCAACAAATATGAGGCAATCGGTGCACAGTCATACACTCTAAATCTCGATCTATATAGGTTCCAGTGAGTGCAGCATATTCGGGAAAAAAATGTTCCGCTTAAACTATCTGAAACCAGATTTAGACGGTACTAACTGCCAGCTCAAGAGAAGCACAAAAGAAAACGCGAAGTTACCAGGCACACTGCTACACTGCGTACCTTCATCCCCAACGACTGTAGAATGTGCGAGGACACTCAGATACCATTTAATAAGAGAAAGATGACGTTCTATTCCGAATTTATCGAATTGCAAGCTTTCTTTCTCTTTCTTTCTTTTTCTTTCTTTTATTGACCTGACCAAACATTGAAATATTTCACTAGGAACAACGCGCCAATCACGTTAAGCACGAGTGTGCTTCTATAGTGCCTCGATAAACAAAGCCTACACGAAGCTGCTATATGACATGCGTGAAAGATGGTGCTGTCATTTACAGTCAGCACTGTCTAAAAATAGATGGAAATCTATAAGTTAACTTTTTTTAGGATGTTGAAGCAGAAGGCTGTTCATAAGGTTTTTCGAAGGTTGGTCAAGCGGGATCGGCTAGACTCACATGATGTGGCAGATCCCATTGTGGTGAAACTCGTGCTCGTGCGACTGGCACCGCCTGCCGAACTACGGCTGCCATCAGTCTCCTCGCCGACCGAGGGGTCTGGTGCATCCCTCTCTTCGGCTGAATGTGAGAAGGAACCATTGCAAAAGAAAAAAAAATCGCTCAGCGTCGAAGGGTACGAGCGCGTTGGCATGCTGTTTGCTGTGCGACCCGACCTTGCTTGTCATAAATTATTCGTTATATGTTTAAATCCTGAAATATATAATTAAACAATCATGTATCGATTGATACCCTTCATTAAATGGAAATACGTCGCTGCGGCTTCCCTTTGACTGAGGACCTGGGGAAAAACCACGCACAAACGTGCATGGCCATTTCACATCCAGCCTTCCAGCGCAGCGGAATGCTCAAACACTTTCAAATAGAGGCGCGTTTCTTTTTCCCGCGCACGGTTTACGGAGGTGATCCAGTCTTGCAAACCAAGTGATAAACCGTAATGATGTCTACGGGGTTGGGCTTCTAAGAAAGAGGCGCCAGGTTCAATTCCAAAACGCGGATGCCACATTGCGATGGGGTGGAATGCACAAATGCTCTTGCACTGTGATTTGAGTGCACTTTAAGGAATTGTGTATAGTCGGTGACAACCCCCACAATTACAAACAAGCTCCTCGTACTAAAACGCAGAGCACCTGTATTTCACCTCTGAAAGACCAGCAAGCCTGTTGGAATATGCTCGCATCATAATGACTTTACTCTGCTAATGTTAATACAGGCTTATTAGAGAATAAAAGTTAGTTGTTTCAAGCTAAAATATTATGTATGATCTGAGGAGTGATTAACAACTCGAAGCGATTTGTACGCAACAGTCAACATTACGCTCAATCGTCTTGATGCCGCAGCCAGGGCAGCGCAATGCCTTTCGCTGCTTGCATGAGGTTTGCTTCCCGCTGAGTTGCCGTGTGTATGCTCTGATGTGAACAGTAACGTAAAGCCAACGTTATCTAATATTGAAATTAGTGCTGACTAACACCGACGGTTTGCTGTTTGTCTCATTTCGTTCACCATGGTGGTGCGATGCCTGCAACGCCACTGGCATCTCAACCTCATCAAGCCAACGTTGTGAGACGCCTGGCAGCTGCCGGTGGGCTGTTCCTTCTAACTAGCCCGAATTGCTAGTGTGCTACGTCACGCCAACCTGTCGCAACCGCGTATATTTAGAATAGTGGTCCGAGGAATTCGAAGAGGACACGAAAGCTTGCTTATCGCTGTCAATGCTTCGCTCTTTGGACGAAACTGTGAATTTCTTTTTTAATGATTTAACACTAAATGTGATTGTATGGTAGCAACGTGAGAGACGCGTGCAGTGTTTTCTGTTTATGCACCGCACAGGTAACATCTTATAGCGATGCTACGTTTATGTTCTTGCACTATCTTGTTTGCAAGCTACCTCAAAAAGTTGCCGCAGTTCACCTGAAAGGTTGAAGCATCAATTGCGATAGCAATTTGAAGAGAGCTATAGGGAGTAATGATAGCAGCTTTATCAGCTGTATAAACTTGGACATGCAGCAGCACCGGCAACACGCAGAAACTGTTGTCGACCGCCGTCGGCGTTTTGCCCGCGTTCGCTCAAATGCGTGCGGCATTGGTGACTGTTGCCGGAGCCTCTGATATAAATAGGCACTTGGTGCCGCAGCTATAACGTCACCTCCCTTCCTTCCCCCTCCCACCCCCCCACCCCACCATACGGCCTTTCGTGCGTCAGAAGAAGCACGTTCTGCTCTACATATATGGTGATTGTAGAGGAGGAAAGAGACGCCTACTTCTGCAGCCTTAAGGGAGCACAGAGCAGAACGCGCGTTTGTTCCCGCCGTGCGTTCACTCCCCGTGAAAGCGCGCGTCCCCTCGCGCCTTTCACTCGCACATACAGCGCGCGCGCGTCGACGATTTCATCTCCATTGACGTCATACGGAACCTCACGGCGACGGCGACGGCGATGGCGACGGCAGAAATCTGCTTTTGAGTGTCCATATAATGCTCGCAATAAAATGCCGAAACGCATTGCCTCGCTGAAGCGCTGGTTTGGTCAGCATCGATAGGCCGACGCGAACCATCCCTCGGCTTCACAGTGACCCCAGTACCTCCCACTTCTTCAGCAGAGGCAGCGCCACGATAACACAGCGTGCTAGCAAGACAACTTGGACATTTTGTACAACCGTTGGGTGATCAACAATAAACGTTCTGTGTCGAAGACGATGTATACGTGGAAGCTTTTATGTTACTTCAAAAATTATAATCGGACAAGGGTTGGAGGTTGAGGAAGGTCGAGGTCAGCGTCTTTTCATACGAACGCCTCCGCGCCCAACTCCTCACCATACCTATCTTCCTTATATTGCTGCCTCATGTGTACCAGCAGCGCCTCCACACGTGAAGTTCTCGCCCACCTAGTTCTGGGTGAGCATGCCAATTTGTGAGCGCAAATTATACGAGTTGGACACGAGTTGCATGCTGACAGCAGCGGGATGTCAGCGATTACAGCACGAGCGTTAGATCTTCTCACTAGTCCCGCTTCTTGCGGCTGAGTTGTGTTACATCAACGCTCCAGGACAACACCTTCGAATGTAAAAACGACGGAAAGGAGGCCTAGATCTTCTGACTAATAACTGCTTGGCGAAGCATAAGGGCAAATGTAAACGCAAATTCAATCTAAAGAACCGCAATTCTGTCGTAACGCGCAGGCAACCTGTTACTTGAGCACGCGCACCTTGCGAACCTTCAAGGAAATTAAAGCTTAGTTGCAAGTCCCGCTTTCGTCATCTGTCATCTGCTTCGTCATCCTTACGCATTTTCACCGGATAATTGTTACCAGCTCGTCAAATGTCAGCACT